>NC_090025.1:113994496-114179496 GCF_037176765.1 Anolis sagrei
TACTGGAAATGCTAGTTAAACATACATAGCTCCATCATTTTCTCTCTTACCAAGTCCCTGTCTTCTTTTTATAAACCTACTAGCTTGGGGACCAGGTGCTGCCTGGGTTATTTGAGATAGGCATTGCTTGTCTGTTCTGTAGTTTTAGTCTAGATCCAATGTCTGGTGGTTCAGTGGGTGCGGGTGAACTACAACTCTCATATGCATGCCCCATCATCCATGGTTCATTCTCCTCCACACTACACCAGGATGTTGGGTGGGTCATGGGGGCTTTGTGTGTCAAGTTTCTTCTTGATCGATCATTGGTGTGGTTTGCAGTGGTCTCAGGAAGTGAATGAAGGTACTGCAAATCCCATCATCCATGGTGCATCATCCCACAACCACACCAGGATGTAGAATGGGTAATGGAATCTCTGTATGCCAAGTTCGATCTTGCTCTGTGATTGGTGTAAATTGGAACGGTCTGAATAAATGAGTGACTATATTGTAATTCCCATAATCGATGGTCTAAAGTCTTCACATCGCACCAGGATTTAGAGTGGGTTATGGGGGCTCTGTATGCCAAGTTCGATCTTGCTCTATCATTGGTAAGGGTCACAGTGGTCTCATGAAATGTGTGAAGGTACTGCAGGTCCCATCATACATGGTGAATCCTCCTTCAAACCACAACAGAATGTAGAGTGGATCATGGTGGCTCTCTGTGCCAAGTTTGGTCTAGATCAGTCATTGGTGAGGGTTTCAGTGATCTCAGCAAGTGTGTTTAGGTACTGCAAGTCCCATCATCTGTGGTCCACCCCCCTCCAAAACTGCAGCAGGATGTAGAGTGGGTCATGGGGGCTCTGTGTGCCAAGTTTGGTCTTTATCAGTCTTTGTTGGGGGCCACAGTAGTCTGTGGGCTTTAGAGAAGAGAGGCTCTGCAATGGTTTGATTCTGTAGCAAGCACAAGAATCAAACCATTGCAGAGCACAGTTTAGGAGAACCTGATATCCACTGTTTCATTATATCCTTATCCACCCGAGGAAAAATTATTATTTTGGAGTACTTGATGTCCACTTCATTGTACTCTTCACATTTCTCCACCTGAGGAAGATGTTAGACAGTTGAAACCGGTCTAGAAATCCTCTACGTGGATATCCTCTTACAAGGGACTGGAAACTCTACTCAATACTATCTTTAGAGAAAGTAAGGGATCTTATGCCCTTAAAAGAAGTCTGCTTTACAGCAAGAAAGACTCTACTTTTGTGACTGATGTAAAATCACTGTATAAATAACGGTTTTCATTCATTGTATATTGCTCAATGTATTATATAAGTTGGTTATACGTTTAATATTGTATTATATAAGCTGAAAAAAATTACCTTTGTGATTTATGTACTATGACTTGTAGTGGATTTGTGTTTGTTGTGATTTTGGGAATCTTTTGTGTTTTTCCCCCAACACAGCACCTTTTGACATGATAAGGCTTCACATCCTCATGAATACATTTCACCAACAGAACTTCCTGCAAGGAAGGGCCAGAAGCCTGGCATACCAAGGCTCTTTGATACCCTGAATCCACCAAAGTCATTATTTTGACCCCATCCACCACTGCTGAAATTACCCATTTCACCTGGGGACCAGACTTGGAACAATCACATTTCAGAAGTGAACAATCTTCTTGTTCACAATTATAACACAATATGGAGTTGCTAGCTCCCCCTTCCTGAGTGTCTTTGGTCCTTGGAACTCTACTGATAGTTCATAGCCCCTTCCCGATGTTTTGTATGGTTCAGGTCCTGCCTATTTATGTGACTGCATGCCCTCGCCCTTATGAATCTGTTTAGGCCTTACAGTCGACAGGGGAGGCCCTCCTCTCAATCCCACTCCCATTGCAAGCAAGGCTGGGATGAGGGAGAGGAACTTCTCAGTAGTGCCCCCTCCCCCGCTCGGGAATGCCCTCCCCAGAGAGATTAGACAAGCATCCACCCTTATGACATTTAGGGGGAATTTGAAGACATGGCTGTTTAAATTGGCTTTTGGCAATGATTACTTGGCACTTTAATGTGGAGAAGGGCTCTGTTTATATGGATATACCTTGATCCAGGTAGTAAACCTCTTTTAACTCATAGAAATGGCAGTGTTTTAGCTAATATTTTATCACATTCTTAATTCTGTTTACTTGTGTTTTGGCTTATCTTTTTTCTCTATTAATTTGATGTATTATTATTTGTTTATTTTATTTACATGTATTTTAGTGTATTTATTAATGTTGTGAGCTGCTCCGAGTCCCTTGGGAAGATGGGGTGGGATACAAATAAAGTCAGTTGTTGTTGTTGTTGTTGTTGTTGTTTTGACATAAAGTGGAAAGCTGGGTTGCTCTTCAATGCCTCTTGGCCTGTGGCTGGCACCTTTCCCACACCTTTCCCACTCACGCTCACACACACACACACACTCTGCCCTCCTGACACTCCTTCCTGTGGAGACATTAAAGAGGATAGGAGGAGGAGCTTTGAGTTTTTTTTAAAGGGCATTTTATTTCATGACACTTAAAAAATCACTAATAATGGTGGGATTACCCAAATGTTCTGAAACTTGGAGTACTTGCAGTGGTAAATGTGCCCTCCTAGTGTGACCACTTTCATCCAGATAGCCTTAAAAATAATGGAAAGTGGAGCCTCTGAAGTCTCCCCATTGTCGCCTATGGCTGGATTGTTCCCGAAAAACCAGCTGCCATCCTGAAAAACAGCATATTGCCCATTAAAAAAAAAAAAGAGTTTCTGGAAAATGCACTGGGATTGGCTGTTAGAAAATGGCATGAAATTTGGGAAGGGTTTTTCCCAAAATGCACACCCCTAATTATTCTATGATGATATGGAAGGATATTTTAAATACCGACCATGTCCGATGTATGTTTTAGTGGCTTGCATTCAATTTATATGAGAAACATTATGTTTCTTCTCTCTTTTTTTGAAAAAATAAAAGGGAGTGGGTTCATGCTGAGAATAGTTCACATCCTTTGAAGGGGGAAATGATGTTGTAAAGGGCTACATACAAGTGGTTACATATTTCATAAGTTATGCACTGTCACTTGCTCATGTACTTCACTTCAGATTTGAATCTCTAATGTTAAAAAATGTTTGCAAGTATTTTTTCCCCAGTGTGGAAAATATTTCAGTCAATGTGTAGTGACTAGAAATACTTTAGCCACTCTACAGCAGGATACCATAAATTGTTTATAAAAAATGCTTAAATTATTTTCTCTTTTTATTTTCCATTATCAAGGAAGTGGTGGGTTTCACCTAAGGACAGAGAAAGTTCAGAGGACAGCTGGATTTCATCTTCTCAACAATTGGATATCACATAATAAATATCTTGCCTAAATACGCAAGAAATCAGATTTATGCTTACGGAAAATAAGAGAACCCTTTAAATTGTTTATGAACTGGGTTGGCATGGCCAGGAAGTAGGTAGCACCTACTTTCAGACTAGTCAAAAGAGTAAAGTGATCCAGTTTCAAATTCAATATATTGACAGGACAGAAGAACCAAAATAGAAATTCAGAAACTATCCGTTGTTTTGAACATAATAAGAACAGCCAAGCAATTAGTTATATGTATATCCCAAGAAAAATCTGTCTTTGCTATAGTGTTTTGGTTGGTATTTCCTCTGTTTCCAAGAGGAAACAAAGAACACTTATTTTGTAATTTAAGCTATAACTTGAGAGGGAGATATGAAATTGAACTAATGAATTGCCTTGGTGATTCCTACGTATCTGAAGGCATATCTGCATAACCCAGTTATACAGGTTGAGTATCTTTTATTTGGAATTCCAAAATAGAAAAAAATTGCCCACATTGGTGGTTGAAATAGTGATGTCTTTGCTGATTGTTTAATGTACACACACTTTGTTTCATGCACAAAATTATTACAAATATTGTATAAAATTAACTTCAGCCTGTGTGCATAAAGTGTATTTTTTATTTTTTATCATATATTTATGATATTTTTACCCCACTTTTCTCCATAGCAGACCCACAAAACATAAATAAACACCATGGTTAGATGTTGGTCCCATTTCTAAAATATGTTATTATGTATGTAAATGCAAACAAAGATTTTCCAAAATCTGATAAAAAAAATCCAAAACCAAAAACACTTCTAATTCCTAGCATTTCCGATCAGGAATATTCAGCCTGTATTACTTTCATAGTGTTGGACATGATTTAATAATTTGTAGTTTAAATTCTCTGCTAAAGATTTGTAGGTCATTTCACCAAGCTACACATTCTAAGACATCCTAAATGACTTTTTAAATTACTAAATTAAAATAATTTAATTCCCAGCAATATTTTTAAGATCTTAATCACTCTGCAATCCCAGGATTTCTTACACTGGACTCTTAACTATTACAGCATTATGAAGCAAGTATAACTGTCAGTATAAACACACTTGTTATGTGATTGAAAGACAAATAGGAGTTTAGAACTGGACAGTCAGTATCTTTTCACTGTCTGACGTCTTGCTTTTGTGTTTTTTCCCCTATCATGTAACAAATTTGGAGATGTTATTCAAGTAAGGATGGACCAATTTTTCTATCCCCTGCATTGACATTTTTGTGAGTTTTTATGAATTCTTATATAATAATAATAATAATAATAATTATTATTATTATTATTATTTATACCCCGCCACCATCTCCCCCAACGGGGACTCAGAGCGGCTTACATGAGGCCAAGCCCGAACAACAAATTACAATACAATAAGATACAAATTGCAATAAAATAAACATTCAAGTATAAAACATATAAGCATATAAACAATATACACAAAAGATTTAAAAAAATACAGTAAACCAAACATAATGACAGTGAGCGGGCCGCATGTACATAAAATGATTTAAAAACTCAGGGTGAGATAAAGGGGCAGAACTATTTGTAAGGGATACTAAATACTAAAGTATTTTTTGTTTTAGTTCATTTGATGACTAAACACAGATTATGAGACCAGATAATAAAATTTGAGTTAAATGACAATTACTTTAGTTTATTAGACCTGGAAGAAATAACAGGGAGGAGCAATCAAATGTGGGTCTGTGTTCACTGAAGACAAACTCCTCGTCCTTCTCTTGGCCAGAGATAAACCCAGGATTCTCCTACCCAGGACATAGGACCTTGTAAGTGAGAGCAAAACACAGCTCAGCATCAAGACTAGACTTGATGCTGATTCCTAGATTCCAGAACCCTATCCACCACCAAAAGAATGTCAAGGTGTATAGTAAAGTCCTAAATTTTCCACCCCAAGTCAATAGTCAACGTCCTCAGATATAGTATGGGGTAGATAAACATGATCAGAAAATTCACACTGCACTGAGGGCAGGAGAGTGGGCCATGTTGCACTAATCCAAAAGAAGTACATGAGAGGGCTGTTATGCTTTAAATAGCCAATTACTCCATCCCATCACGTGATTTATCCTAGTGTCTTACACTACACACAAGGCCTTCTGCTCTCTGTCAATTGAGTCCATTGAAAGATTACTTTTTCCTGCAGTTTCCTTTGATATGTTTGTGCAGTGTACTTTTAATAATGCTTTATCTAGCTTCTGTTTTATGTTTACAATGGAAAACATTTTATTTTTTACAATAAAGAAATGCACAAGAAACCAGACCTGATTGTTTTCGTAAATTAAATCCTTATAACTGTCTGTGAATCATTCAATCATGTTGGATGCAAAGAATTTGAAGATTAAGAAAACTGAATATGGAAGAAAACAAAACTCATAGATTTTGCTATTTCTGCTTACCACCATTGGGAGAAAAGGATGAAGTTGTAATATGTAAATCTATATGTTAAAAGGGCATTGATGTAATATATGTATGTGCGAAAGCCAAAAAATGTAAGAAATATTTATAATGCAAGAAATATTTAGTAATATTATTTCAACAGCATAACCAATAATAAGAGGAAACCCGGTATAATGAGAAAAAATCCTGCCATCAGACTGTCAGCTCCAGTTTTGAAACACTTGCTATGTATGTGTATAATCTAATGATGAATAATACATTTGCGTCTGGGCAGCTGGTTAAGTAGTGAGCTTCCTGTATAACAATGGAGACTTTGCATTTTTTCCTTCCTTCTTCGCAGATGAATCATATCACTGTCCTTTTCAGCAAAGAAGGGAAAGCATTTCTAAAGCTCTTTATTTGCTGTCATCAGTAGAGTAGTAGCCATTTCTCTGGTCTTACAGAATACTAAATGATTTGTGAGACTGAGCTAGAGCAAACAAGAAATTTGATGTTCCATTTATGACTACAGAAGTGACTATAGAAGTTATGACTATAGATCTGATGTCATAAGAAGGGGTGAGATGATGAAGAATTTATGGTTTCAGAAAACCAATAGGAACATCTCTATTCCCATTGTTCCTACCCAAATGCTCAATTCCTTCTTAGGTCCCATCTATACTGACTGGTTAATGCAATTTCAAACTAGCTTTCAAACAATTTCAAACAATTTCAAACTAGTGATTTCATTGTGCAGATGATTACATAGGAGCTCATGGAACCTGTTTAAGGCCGAGATCATAGAGCACTTTTGTGCGAGTTTGTTGTCTGCCACAATTTGAAGTCAGCTTCGTTCTTCATTAAATGATCAATTAAATGTGGTCTTAAAAGGAGCTGAGAAACCAATAACCTATATTTTAAATGAAGTGTATTATTAAGGACAAAATTAAACCTTAGGTATATGTATACCAATTAGCTCATAAAAATTCTGATTTTCCAACAATAGCCTTATTGTTCTAGATTTTATTTTTTTTAATACAAGGGTCTCATCTCTCTTTCACATAGCTTAATTATAGCTCCAACTGGTCAAATGCAGTGGGCTCACCTAGTCTGTACAAATACCTTCTTTGGGTTTCTCTTTAAATATAGAAATGAGAAGAAAGGTAGCCCTGGATCATATAAAGAGATCATATCTTCTTGTGTGACCGACCTATGGCATGATTATATCATACCCTCTTATATGCATGGCCGGACTGGAAGGTATGCAAATAACAATTCATGTAAGTAGGGACTGTTAATGACAACCAATAAAACATCAACATTTGTTTGTGTGTTTTGCCCAATAAGCAACTCACATATTAGTGCTTTTGCCATTTTTACATAGATTAAACCAAAGTGTTATCCCATGTGATCTGCTAGGGGCTACAACTATCTTGCCCTTCTCATAGTATGGGACCCAAGACAACTCACAATATAGAAAATTGAAATACAATTTAAAAATGGATACTGAAATGCTAAACAATTAACCATTTGTCTTTTAAAAATAAACAAGCTTTTAAACAGTTAAAACATAGGGCTGTTGTAAGTTTTTGGGCTGTATGGCCATGTTCCAGAAACATTATCTCCTGATGTTTCGCCTGCATCTGATAGGCATCCTCAGACGTTGTGAGGTCCTGATCCATGGCCAAACAGCTTGAAAAACTTACAGCAACCCAGTGATTCCGGCCATGAAAGCCTTCGACAATACAGTTAAAACATAATTATGTCAAATGTGTGGCCTAGCCCAATTAAGATACTTGCAGCAGCTGGATGATAATCAAAGTTTGGTCATACCCCTCTCTCAAAGATAAATTCAAGTTTCAGTAATGACTGGAGGGGAAATAACTGAGGTTCAGATTCCTGAGATGCAAGTCTGTAAAAGGTATATAATAGATGTGGATCAATGTGTGAATAAAGATTCTCACCTTCTTTCTCAGTTCAACATACAAATAATAATAATTCATGTGATACAGAATGATAACGGTGGAGAATAATTGAGCAGGTATCACAGCCAGTATTTACAATTTCATCTAAAAAGTTTCTCTTACCAGCTAATTCTAATGTTATCCTTTAATGCTTTAAGGTCTGAAACCCTTTATTAACTTCATATAGAGGATTTTATTAACTGAGAACTTAAGCTTTCTAATAATAGTTTTAAATTACAGTGGTTAGCACTCATGCCACTTCAGTAAGTAAATGAAACACCAATTGAATGAAATGTTCCATTTGCAAATGGAAAGAATCAATCCATCCACTTCAAAAAAAAAATAGAACAATGCTGACAATAACAAACCAGTAAGTTGTTGCAGATCCAAAATTCGATAGTGTTTTGTGGTGGTTTCAGCATTGCTATGATTTGGTGGAAAAAAATGAAAGGAGTGGGGCATTCCAGTCTATCATTTCTGACCAGTCATAGAATTGACAAGTGCTTTTCAAAGTGCTAGCATACTACTCCTTCCCCATAACTTGGTTCTTATCAACAAGTGGCAACTTTTGGCCTGATGCACCATACAATAAACTTACTAGGGCCACAGATCAGGACCCACTATCTCACTTTGCCAGAAGCTACAACTCAACAAGAAAAAGTATATGATTGATGAGTTATTTATTTATTTACTGTACTTATACCCTGCCCTTCTCACCTCGAAAGGGGACTTACGAACAATGCCAATAATTCAATGCCAGATTCAGATAATAAGAATATCAATAAAACACAATATTATAAAACTGTAAAAAATATATACATATCAATTAAAATAGTCATTCAAATGATTGAACATATTAAAACAAATAAAACTTGCGAGGGGCATTCATTAAAGATTTCCCCTGTTATTGAAACTCTTGAACAGTGAACTTGCTAAAGTTCTGAAATATTGAAACCCTGTTGTTTAAATCAACCAGTTACTCCTCAGGGAGCCTACAGTGCTACTCGATAGTATTTATCTCAATGCCTAAGAAAATCAACCAAGTACTATGGGTCTCCATTTTCCCGTTTCTAATGGCACCCCCATTGCCTCAGTTAATGTATAAAATTCCTGCCTAATAGAAGCACATTTCCCTGTATCAAATTGGGCTGAGAAGCAAGCAAACAAATCTAATCTGTTGAGATAATGGATCACCTCTCTCCGGCTTGACCTAATCTTAAGGGAGTACAGAAGAAAACTACTAAAGTTTTCAAAAGCTGAAAATGACTCCAAATTTTCCATAGGAAGAACATGATCTATGTAAAATAATTTTTAAAATGCAAAATTTAGCAGCTGAAAATTCCAGGGTAAACAGGAACAGATCAAATGTTTTATTCTGTGAACTCCACCCCAATATCATTCCTTTGGTCAGTTGCAGTGGAATTACCCACTCCCCTCTTATCTGACTGTTGACCCTTAAATTTTCCTGAATGTTTTTCTTTTGGACAGTTGTGAAAGGAATGCAATCAATTACAGCACTTGTGTCAGAGTTCACAGGGGCAGCATGTACAAGCATCCTGCACCTCAATTTCCCAGCAAAGTTTACACTAGCAACCTCCTCAGCCTTCACAGAAATTCCCACATGAGACTTCTGCATTATATGACTGCTGTGAGACTTCTCACCTATCATGCAAGAAACATAAGCTGCATCCACAATTGTGAATGCATTTGATACAACATCTCAAGGAATCTTTCAACAGGCCGATTTTCTTTTGTATGAAGTACAGCTGAAACAATTTCTGGAAACTGTACTGTAAGCACTGCAAGCTGTTGATAACAGATTTCTGTAAATGTTTAGGTAGCTTTTGGAAACCTTTTATTGGTGCCATTTTTGTGACCCCAACATTGGTTTAAGAGGGGCCCATTTGGAGTTGAGACCTGCAGTTCAAGATCAGTAGTTCCCAAACTTTGGTCCTCCAAGTATTTTGGATTTCAACTCCCAGACATCTCAGTCATCACCTGTTAGGAATTGTGGGAGTTTAAGTCCCAAACACTTGGAAAACCAAAGGTTGGGAATCACTGCTCTAGATGATTCAATAGGTAGGAATGAAGAGAATTTTCAAAAATATTTTTTCATGATAAAAAACATGTTTCTTGAGTGTCCTTACAAGGAGAAGTCTGGACCAATAAAATCTGCATTTTGAGAATTACTCTGCACACAATTTGACAACTTTTCTTTTTGTAACCAGATTACAACATGCTTCCTCAGGTAACAAAAATCTCTGTTCAAAAAACAATAACAACAGAAAGTTCTGACTTTTCCAGAATTCCCATCTATATGCAGAATTCTGTACAGAATGAGTCTTGAAACTGAAAGTGGCAGAGAACTTCTGGTGATGAAATTGAGCTGTGAACAGTGTCTCAGCAAGTGGGCTGAAACACTGGGATGTCCTTGGGGGTTTATCAACTGTATGGAATTGAGAAAAAAACATGTTCAGAAAGGAAAATAAAGCAGATGGAAACCCCAAGACTCAAAGGATCTCACCTTCTCCACTGAAACAGGAGAAGGGAAGAGGGGAGAGGGAGAAATCAAGCAGTCCAGTGATGTTGTCATGCAAACAGACACAGACAAAAGCAGTTTTCATATGCTTCATAAAATACAATATTTAAAACAAGTCTGAAAAACCAAAAGATGCATTCAGATCTGATGTAAGTTTACTAACTTTGTTGACAAAAATGTGGGAGGTGAACTGCATTTTCTTTTCCTCCATTAGAGAATTGTAGTGATAAAAAGGACTTTAAAATCTAATTATAGAAACTATTTTCTGAGAATTTTCTAAGTCTGTCTGATGAAATAATTTGGTGAGATTAATTACAAACGGTGAAAGTGAACTAATTTGCTAAATATTGCTCTATAAGTACAGTAGGAATTAAAATTGTTTAACACACCTAAGAACTTGACAGCCATAACATCCTGGGACCACATGGAGCCTCTGGACTGAGTTGAGGGAGGCACTACAGTAATTCTGGTTTTTGCTTTTGTTTTTAAAAGAAGACATTTGATTGCAGAAATTACTGCAAGATCAACAAGTCGATGGATGATTCAAAGATCAGAAATATCAGAAAGAAACTTCCAGGAATTGATCTCTTCCACAAGAAGAATGTCCAATGAGGGAAATTTTGACCAAATTAAGAACCATAACAGATAGAATGAAAAATTTGGAAAGCATGATTGAAAGGAGAATTATACAAGTTGAAGATTGTTTACAGAAAGAGCAACAAAAGATGGAAAAGATATACAACACATGGCAAACATAATGAATGGTATTTTGAAGCAGAAAGAAAAGCAAAAACAGAAACTAAATATAATTTAAGAGGCACAAAAGAAGATGCAAATGGATTTCCAAAAATATTCAACCCCACTCCAAAGATTAGAGCATGTGCAAAGAGAAAGCTCTTTGAGATTGAAATGAATACCGGAATCTATACAGGAATTTGATATGGCAGTAATAGAAACTGTGACTGTAATGCTTGGTAGACCAGAACAAGTGGTTGAGACTCAAATTGACAGGACCCAATACCAACATGCAATAAAGAATAAACCTCCAAGCAATGTGATTGTATTCTTTACAAAGAAAGAAAGTACAAGACCAAGTTTTGCAAGCCCACACTAAAGATCCCATTGAAATAGGAGAACGAGAACATCTGGGAGGGCAGGAGGAGATGGCAAACTCAATAGATCCTGGATAAAGTAGACATTGAACTACAGTGCATGATGAAGAAGAATTGGATGATCACATCTGCTATTTCAGAATAAGGATCCTGAGGATACTCTCTATAAATATAAAGGACTAAACTACAAATGTTTAAGGTTTACAAATGTTTATTTCTATTCCCTTTAACCCAATATACATAAATAAAGCAGCAAATAAGTTTTATTCAACAGTTGATAAGCCATTATATGGAGCAACTGGACCGAGTTTGGTTTAACAGTTTGAACTACAAGATAAATGGCCATTTCATTTGTAAAATCAAGGAACAGATTTCAGTCAGATTTTACTGTGGTATTTTCATAAATAAATTTACCTACTAAGAGTGTAATTAATTTTGATATTCATGTCAAATCACATGGCATTCTAACTTGAAATGTCAAAGAATTAAGCCTGATTATAAGTAATTATTTGTATGCCTACATCCAGCACCATTTATTTTAAATGTCCTTTGTAATATTGGAAATATTTCAGAAGTAGCCTTGAGCAATCACAAAATGTGATAAATTATGTTAACCACTCTCTATATACATTGAATCATAGAATCATAGAATAATAGAGTTGGAAGTGACCACATGGGCCATCTAGTCTAACCCCCTGCCATGAAGGAAAAGCACATAGTACACCTGACAGGGAGCCATCCAGCCTCTGTTTAGAGGCTTCCAAGTAAGGAGCTCACACCATACTCCAAAGCAGAGAGTCCCACTGCTGAAGAACTCTTACAATCAGGAAATTCTAATGTTCAAGGGGGAATCTCTTTTCCTGTAGTTTGAACCCATTGCTCTGAGTTCTAGTTTCCAGGGCAGCAGAAACCAAGCCTATTCCCTCTTCCTTATGTTATCCTTTCACATATTTATATATGGCTATCATGTTTCAACCTTCTCTTCTGAAGGTTAAACATGCCAGGCTCTTTAAGACACTCCTCATAGGGCATGGTCTCCAGACATATGATCATTTTAGTTGTCCTCCTCTGAACATCTACCAGATTGTCAATATCTCTTTTAATCTGTGGTGCCCAGAATTGGACACAGTATTCCAAGTGTAGTCTAATTAAAGCAGAATAAAATGGCATCATGATTTCCCTCTATCTAGACTCGGAATTCCTTTTGGGTAGCCCAAAATTCCATTGGCTTTTTAAGCTGCTGCATCAGACTGTTGACTCATGTTCCATCAATATTCCAAGACCTTTTCCACTGTTGAGCTAGGCATCACCCATTTTATATCTTTGTATTTCATTTTTTTCTGCCTAAGTGTAGTATCTTACATTTGTACTTGTTCAAATTCATTTTGTTCATTTTGGCCCAGCTTCCTAATCTGTTGTCATTTTGAATTCTGATCCTGCCCTCTGGGGTATTAGCTATCTCTCCTAATTTGGTGTCATCTGCAAACATGATAAGCATCTAAGTAATTAATAAAGATTTTGAACAGTACTGGGCCCAGGACCAAACCCTGAAGCACTTCACTGGACACTTCTTTCCAGAATGAAGAGGAAGCATAGGCCTGGGTAACAACGGAAAAAATTGTTTCTAAAATCGATTCGTTTTTTGGGGGGTTTTGCGTTTCGATATTTAAAAGAATTCTGAAATTTTTCTTTTAAAAAGTTCGATATTTACAAAATTTTGTAAATGTTAAAAAAATTACGAAACATTAACGAAATAAATACGAAACAATAACGAATCAATTCGTTAATGGCGGATGCGACCGCGCAATACTCTAAAAAACCTCCAAATGGGACAGGGGGAACTTCTGAAGCTTCCCTCTCCCTCTGTTGTTGACTGTTGGTGTGATATTATAATTTTTTTTCACTAATTAAACAAAAAACAACTATAAAACTTGCCCCAGACATGCGGAAATAATAACAAAACGACCTCAAACCAATAACGAAATGAATACATAACGAATCCGAAGCATTTACGAAACAAATTTAAAAATTCGTTTCGTTTTTAAGTTGCTCCAGAATGGTTCGTTATCGCTTCGTTATAAAAAAAAATAACGAATTTTTAACGAATTACGAATTAACGAAACGAAACCACCCAGCCCTAGTGAGCACCCTTTGGGTTTGGTCACTTAACCAATTACAGATACACCTAAAAGTAGCATTGCCCTGCCCACATTTGACTAGTTTGCTTGAAAAAAGATCATGGCGGGCCTTGTCAATAGCCTTATGAAATTAAGATATGCTACATCCACAGCATTCCTATATCTGTGAAGTTTGTAACTAAAAAAAAAAGATACGATTAGTATGGCATTACTTGTTTTTGAGAAATCCATATTGACTTTTAGTAATCCCAGCATTTCTTTCCAAGTTATTGCAGACCGCCTCCTTAATGATCTGCTCCAGAATCTTTCAAGTTGATGTCAGGCTGACTGGATGGTAATTGTTTAGATCCTCTCCCCCCCCCCCCTTCTTGAAATAGGGACAACATTTGCCCTCCTCCAGTCTGCTGGGACTTCTCCTGTTCTCCAAGAATTCTCAGATAACTTTGTTAGTACTTCTGAAATGACTTCTGGTAGTTCCTTCAATATTCTTGGATGTAGTTTATCTGACCCTGGGGACTTGAATTTATTTAGAGTAGGCCAAGTATTCCCGGACTACTTCTTTACTTATTTTGGGTTACATTTCCCCTATTATCTCACCTGCTCCATATTTTCAGGTTGAGCACTGATTTCCTTTTGGAAGAAGTCTGGAGTAACTGAGGTATTTAGAAGCCCTGCCATTTCCCTACTTCCTGTTAGCATTTCACCACCTTCTCCATGCAGAAGCCCTTCCATTTTCTTGTTGTTCCTTTTTATTGTTTTTAATCTGTCTGGCAAGCCTGAGCTCATTTTCCACATTAGCCTTTCAAACCTTTTCCCTACGTGTGTTGGTTATTTGTTTGAATTCCTCTTGGGTGATTTTCCCCTCCTTTTCCATTATTTTGTGCATATCTCTTTTAAATCTTAGCTCAGTTAAAAGTTCTTTGGACATCCACTCCAATTGTTTTACACTTTTCTTATTTTTTTCTCCTTGCTGGCAGTTTGCGATTGTGTCTTCAGTATCTCACTTTTAAGAAATTCCCATCCGTCATTAACTCCCTTCCATTTTATATCCCTGTCCATGGAATCACATTCAGTATCTCCTCAAATTTCCTGACATTCATTCTCCTAAAGTCTAGAATGCATATTTGACTTCTCTTAGTTTCACCCTTCATTTGTATCACAAACTCCAGAAGCACACGATCACTCCCACCTAAGGATCACACCACTTCAACTCCATTACCTCAATGTTGGTTAGGATTAGATTCAGAATAGCTGATCCTCTTGTGGTATCTTCTACTTTCTAGACAATAAAATTGTCTGCAAGGCAATTGAGAAATTTATTGGACTTTGTACTCTTGGCAAAATTTGTTTTCCAACCAATATCTGAATAGTTGAATTCCCCCATTACTACTATATCTTTTCATTCTGCATGTTTGGTGATCTGGTCAAGGAAGGCTTCATTCATTTCTTCATTCTGGCTTGGAAGTATGTAGTAAACTCTCACAACTACATATTTTCCAGTCCTTATTCCCTTAATTCTTATCTGGATGCTCTCAACCCTAGAAGCTTTTAAGAAAATGTTAAAAACTTGGCTTTTCCAATGTGCCTTCGGAGAGTGACCACCCAACCCTTTTGTTACTTTCCATCTACAGTTTATTTACACAATGCGCTTTCCCCTACCCCATTGAAGCACATAATCCCACTACTCCCCCATCTCGGGCTCCTCCTTTACAAATACACTTCCTCTACTTCCTACCTCACCCAAGGTTTTTAACATTTTATCCTGTACATTTGGCCCACCCTCTGTGATTGATTCTATTATGTTATTTTTTATTGTATATTTCATTTTATTGCATTGTGTATTTTGTTTGTGTTTAATGTTTATTTTTTATTGTTTTATATTGTTCTGGTGTATTATTCTTGGGCTTGACCTCATGTTAGTCCCCCTGAGTCCCCATTGGGGAGATGATGGTGGGGTATAAAGTTTATTATTATTATTATTATTATTATTATTATTATTTTCAGAATTAAAGTATTGCATCTCCTCACAGGTGTAAATATTTTTGTCATATAATGCTACTCCACCCCCTTTCCTGTTGGTCTAGTTCTCTGAAATAGGTTGTCTCTTTTCAATTGTTACAGGATAGGACTAGTTAGTGTGTATGGTATAAATCAGAGTGGACACTTGCAGTTGTTTATATACTGGAACTCCCATGGCTCTTCACATGGGCCATACAAGATACATCCACGAATTTCTGGAGAATCAGAAGCTTCTCATTCTTGTTCTACATACTACATTTTCCACATTCTTGTTGCCATGTAGCAATTGTAGAAGACAACAGATGGATTTAGGTTTGCTAGTGTGTAGTAATACCTATCTAAACTTCATAATGAGGCTAAGGCCAGACACAAATCCAACACCTTTCAAAGGTCAACTGGTAGCTCTAAGTCTGGAAACAATAGGGATGGCAGAATGGAAGAGAATGTCTGGACATTTCAGCAATACCCTTAAAAATAATGGGATAAAAGTGGGTTTTTTTAAGGAAAGAGAGTTTTGTTGCCTGTTTAGGGAACAGATAAGATATTGCTAGCAGCCTGGCTTGATGAATGATAGTTGTTATTTCATTAATAACACGTCTTCTTAAATCCAAACTGAAAGTTGCTCTTCATAATTTCTCTTTTATAGGAATGTGCAAGTCTCTGACATGAATTTGTTGAGTTCTTCTGAATGCTATCTATATTGGCTTCTCATCTTATTTTCACACTGAGGTGGAAAATTCACTGTTTTCTTCCCACACTGAAATCTAGAGCATCTGTAATATAGTTCTTAGCCTGAGCATTTGTCTGCACAATCATGGTATCTTAACATATTTTTCCATCTCTTATTCAGACATGATTCTGGATATTTTCTGTCATTTTATATATATGTTGGATATACACATTTTCAAATATTCACATTATTTTCTGCATGTTTTATTCCATATAAAGATCCACAAACACTCACAAATGCGTGAATGGTGGGTGAGGTGCACATTCTCATAACAAGTCTCAGGATGTGCTAAAATTACTTTAGGAGAAGTTTCTACATCCATTGAAGTATTCTTCTATATTAAATTTTTTCATGCTGTTATTTGCATAATGCATCTATACAGATATGACTCTAGATAGATATTTAAGACAATTTATTATTGTGAGCCATTGGGAGTCCTTTTCAGAATGGAAAGGTTACACATTTTTAAAATATTTATATCAAATATTGTTAAGTAAAAAACCCAATATGCTTGGAACATCTCAGGCTTGGGAATCCCTAAAAACAAACAATATCTGGTTTTCTAATGTTAATTTGAATGTTTTTATATTCTATTTTTTATGCACATTTTATTGAAAATTTAAAGTTCCACATTGATGTACTGATCCTTTCTTTGCAAAGCTTTTCAGAGAGTTACACGCTATACATTTGCTTTGTTTTTTGTATCTGAAGGTAGAAATTTGTGGGTGTCAGACTTACTGTGTTAGCATTTACGTAGCTTTGAAGTAGGTGTGCCATTAAGATGAATAAAGGCAGTTTGCACAGTTCTGCTGGCATTGTTATTCTTGTCCATCTGGGAGCAAAGCAAACAATGCAAGAATGCGCTGATTTATAGAAAGAAAGCTTCCTTTGAAACTTTATTTTATTTAATGAAGCTTGCAAATCTGTCCCGTAGAACCGAAAGGAGCCTACTTTCTCTCTTGATATGCAGTGAATGTATGCGATAACTCACATTAGCTTTTGACACATTGTAACATCAGAAGAAGAACACTAACTTACACCGTGCCAAGATAGGATGGTTTCCAGGAAGTTTACTATTTATTAAATTGTGGAATGAGACCGAGGGAGAAAAGTTGGCAGTAATGGCACTGCACCATCCATTTTAAGTTAAGATATGGTAGCAGATGCTTCACTTTCTAGATATATTCATGCTGGATTGGGTTAGTGAGGATGGAGAAAATAGATAAAAGTGGGACCTGGATCACTGGGCACCTATTGTTCTTGGGAGGATCAAGGCAGGCTTAAAGAACCAGCTGAAGATGGCCAGTCTTGCCTAGATCTCCACCCCACTCTTCATCAATTTGTCACTACTCAATGTTGGGTAGTTGGCATGAGTCTTGGATCCAGAAATAGGGGTCAGTGCACATAGGTACTGACAACTGGAACGGTTTCCACTGGGGGAAGTCTGGCCCCAGATGTGGTGGGTGTTAGGTATTTTTACCTTAGCATGTAGTCCTTGTACAAATAAATCTGGTTCTTAGTAAATTGATGAAGTTTGTTTGATCTGAACAGCAGACAGCAGAAGTATGCTTCCCTAACAAAAGGCTTTATCTTTCTTGAAGTTCAGAGATACAAAACAGTCTGTACAATAACATGATCTCTTCTTTCATTCTACTCACAACAAATTTTTTGACCTATCTCCAATGAAACAACAACACACCAGTCTACATCAATGTTGACCCATCAGGGAATGTTACATTTGCTGTCCCAATTTTATACAAATATTGACAATGAACTGATATATTAATTCATCTCTGCTTGCTGAGATTACTAAATGGTTGCATCAGATTATGAATTGTTCTAAGGTTACATAGGTCACTGAGATTTGTCTAGTCATCTTGACTTCATAATTAGTCATGAATATACTAAGCTTATATACAAATCTGAACAGTGGAGTTTGTGCTTGTGGGGAGGGGACAGGCACATTGCAGCAGAAATCTTGATATCCTGAGACAGCAGCTCAACAGCTATCTCAGGGAGTGAGGTATAACATCAATAGCAATCATGCTGAATGGAAAGCCGATCCATGTCCCAGCAGATGTGCCAATACAACTAAATAAATCTGTAACCTTATTTCCTCCTATATATTGTGTGGCCAGGTCACAATTTTGCTTGGATGGCTAATATCCACACTTGCCCAAGAACTGTGTTTTTGCTAAGTAATGCCAGAAATTCCCATCCAATAAATATTTTCCTGGGGCTGAGACCCACTGAATTCAATATCAAGTAGTTATTTATTTATTTATTTATTTATTTACATACTAAATAATGACTAAAATCATACCTCTGGTCAGCAGAGCCTAATACTACCTGCACAGACCCACCTGGCTACAAAAAAAAATGTTGACTGTGGAGAAAAGGGATTATGTAGATGGTATGGAATTTAAAGTTTCTTAATCTAAGCAAAATTAGATACTTTAATTGGAATCCTGATTGCAGCATAAACTGGTGTCATTTTGCTTGCTACCAGTTTTGCTCACCTTTGGTTTGCATGCTGTGACCATTTAGTGGCTGAAGGAGGGTGCTGAACAGTATGCAACTATAGTTCTTTAGCTGAGAGAAGATCAACCATCAACCTCCTGGATCTCTAGCATGCTTGGCTTCTCCCCCCCCCCCCCCCCCCCCTGCATTGCAGAATGGCAGCTAGATAATACCCAAACACACACAGTCTTCCTTTGTGACTAATTAGCAAAGAGGATAAATTTGACACCAGTGAAAATCCCCTGTCAGGGGGAGAAGGAAAGTTGCACAAGGAGGTGCTGCATTCTTCTTTGGCATCTTTGGATTCCAGTCAAGATATCCAGTTTTGTCTGACTAGAACAAAGTCCCTTGTCATCCTATTACCATATTACCATATTTTTAAAAACCTGGCTGTGGAAGCAAGTATTTGAAAATTACTTGCTTCCACAGCCAGCAACTGGTGTCATCTTGTTTTATCTATAGGATAGAGGACCAAATTCAAATCTTAAATTAGTACTGACTAAGACAGTAGTTGGAGCCCCTGGTGGTACAGTGGGTTAAAGCGCTGAGCTGCTGAGCTTGCTGACCAAAAGGTCACAGGTTCGAATCCGGGGAGTGGTGTGAGCTTCTGCTATCAGCCCCAGCTTCTGCCAACCTAGCAGTTTGAAAACATGCAGATGTGAGTAGATTAATAGGTACTGCTCTGGCAGGAAGGTAACGGTGCTCCACACAGTCATGCCGGCCACATGACCTTGGAGGTGTCTACGGACAACGCCGGCTCTTCGGCTTAGAAATGGAGATGAGCACCACACCCCAGAGTCAGACACGACTGGACTTCATGTCAGGGGAAAACTTTTACCTTTTACTAAGACAGTAGTTGGGCAATTTTAATGGCTTAATAATGTAATACTTGTTTTTATATTATTATTTAACTCACAGTTTATGTTTTATGCTCTTTTAACATAATTGTTTTATTATTTGTTTGTTTTTAATTTAAGTTGCTTGATCTTTTCTATGGGCCGCCTTCTTTGGGATCTCACATAGCATTTCCATACCACTTTAACTTCCATGGCTGCATCAAATGGAATCATTAGATTTTTAGGTTGATGAGCTACTAAAGCTGTATGAAGCTACATAAAATGAAACTATTGTAGATAAAGTGGTATCAATACGCTGGACTTGTGTAGTATAAAGAGACATGTGGTTCAGTATTGCGAAATTTAAGGGGGAAGAGTGGCTAAATGGAATCCACTCTTGCTAATGTGTTTTTAACTGTTGTCTGTAATGTTTCTCTGTCTCCTTCTGAATAAACACATCTTTTACTTTGAGCTTCTAGATATGTGAATCTTCACTTATTACATTTTTGCCTACCACACTCCTCTGCCAAATTCCAGTCTTTTTCTTCCTGCTAGGTGAGATTACAAGAAATATGATTATCAATTGTTTAATTTGTAGTTTGGGACTTCTTTGGGTTTAGGGATCCCATATATTTTTTGTGCCAAAATAGATGTGCTTTTTTCATAAAACAATATACAGTATTTAACACAAGGTACATATGGATTTTGCTATAAGGGTTATTTTTTTTGGGGGGGGGGGTTATTATTTTTTTTTGCAGTGGATGATTGTTTCTTGACTGTGTGCCTCAATATCTCAAGACTAATTTTCTCACCACAAGTGAGTAAAGTTTTGGACA
The DNA here is from genome assembly GCF_037176765.1 of Anolis sagrei. NCBI lineage: Eukaryota > Metazoa > Chordata > Lepidosauria > Squamata > Anolidae > Anolis > Anolis sagrei. Next base: position 114,014,950 of record NC_090025.1, read on the forward strand.
TCCCTTATATCCCAATCAGCAAAACTAAGACCAAGTGGTTTGACTGGTTACTTTCAATTGCCCGGTCTCTCCATAGCTTGGTGGTTTCTGGTCCAAATTTTACTTCTTTTTGATGAAGTCTCCATGCTATAGTCCCCTTATTGAAGGCCAGGTTATAGACTTGAATACCATTATTCTGTTGTCCAGCAAAATATTTTTCATATAGAGGTCTCACTGTTGGCCATTATTAAATACGCTGACACTTTTTGCTAGTGGTTAGTCAATTTATTTTTAAGGCTTTTATTTGGGAGTGAGAAAAGGTATGTGTTAATATATGATCTCGCTTCCTCTTGCATTCCTGGGTAGCCTGGAGCAAGCTTACAGCATATAATGTCAATTGTGCCCATTGCCCACTGCTCCCCTTTGGGATTGCCATCTGTCACACAAATTTGCATAGGAACAAATGGAATATGGAAAATAGCTCATTCCTGAAAATGTTAAAATGGCCTAAGTGAAATATTGACTGCAGTGCAGTTTCATGTTTATTTTATAACAAGTCCATCAAGTTTGACACAACTAGGGAGAGGGGGGAATGAAATGTTCCCAGTTTTCCCTTGACCTGATAGTCTTATACTTTTAAGACTGAGGTCAGTTTTGGAATCACCATAAGTAGAAATAACTCATTTGGTATTCTTCTATATGGAGTCTAAACTGGGACACTCCCAAATAATAGCTTTTTAAGTACTTGGGATATTATGCTGAAACTCACACATATATTTAAATGAACAGAAAATGATTTTTTTAAACTCAGCTATCTTAACAAAGATTGGTGTGCTTCCAGAACTGAAAAGAGGCAGATAAAATTATAGGGTCATTGTGTGTAGATGTAGTAGTTGTGCCAATTGCCTTTCCTAAGGAGCTTCCAGGGACCATAGACTGCTAAAATGGCAAAGAGGTCTAGAAGGTCATTTTTAGTTTTGAAAAATAATGTAATATTTTACTGTTAAATAATTCAAGGCTCTCTGCAATTCATTTGAAAGGTGTATTGCCTTTAATGTTTTATTTCTTTGAATCAACCATAGACAATTTCAAAATATACAGATCTAGTACTATGCACAGATATAGCACAATGGATCCCCATTAACTAATTCTGGAATTTATAGTTTGGCGAGGAACTAGAGCATTCTGGCTATGAATTTTAAATACCTCCTAACTACAAATCTCAGGTTTTCATAAGCTGGAACCATGGTATTTATGATAGCATAGTGGGGCCCTTTGTCCAAAAAAATAAGGAAGCATGGAAAAGTCTTTTTTTTCAGTGATCATGTTGACTAGTGGATTCTGGATCCCATAGCCATCCAAAGAGTAACTTATTCTAGCTCTATTCAGAATGCCTGAGTCTTGAAGAATAGCATTGCCCTATCCTGTCCAAGACCATTACAACTATTACCAGGCTACTAAGACACTGCTGAAAATAAATTAACCAGTATACCTTGGATCCCACTTGGAAGAAAGGCGGGTTATACATACATACATAACTGCCCACCTAGCAGATCGAAAACAGCAATGTAAGTAGATGAATAGAACTGCATTAAGTGGGGAGGTGTTTTAGGCACGGCATTTCAGAGGAAAACTTACAAACAAAGGAAGTTCTTAGGGAAGGAGATGAAGTGACAGCCACAGAAACCAATGGTGCTCGGTTCTTGTGGTCAGAACCGAGCACAACCTCCAAAAGATGCCGAATGATGAAAAAAAGTCCAAATATATCTATATCTGTTGTCTGTCTTGTTATTATATAATCAGCACTGAATGTTTGCCGTATAAGTGTTCTGTGATCTGCCGTGAGTCCTCTTCAGGGTGATAAGAGTGGAATATAAGTACATAGATTGATCTGTAATTTATGACAATAAAAATAAAAGCTTTTATATAATGTTTTATGATTTTGTCCTGCATAATTGGGGTAAAATATCACACCAAGGTGAAAACAAAATCCCTCTTATTTCTCCCTGTAATTACATGGTTTATTATCCTTATGTGATGTAAACTGAAATTTGCTACCACATATGCAATTACCTAAATGTCAAGATCAAATTCAACGAGGTTCTTTCCCAAACTGATCATGTAATTTGTTGTTTTCACCCAATTGCTTCTTAAAAGCAAACATGGAAATTTACTTGCTTTGCCATCTGAATTATTTACATCCTATAAATAATATGCATGTGTACAAACAATTAAGAACTGTAAATAGAATAGAAAGAACCCATAGAGGCTTGTGAACATAATCCTTTGTATATGTATTTTTAGAGCTTAAATTGTGTTAAGAGACCACAGAAAACTTAAGGATCATTACTGCCATTTTATCCAAAAGAATATTAGCTTTGTAAAACAGACATCACATTTATAAATATTTTAAAATTAAAACTGAATTATTGAAAAAATGAAATTCAGTCATGAGCCATGTCTTAAGTATTCAAAGTAAATAGTAACATGAAAACTATTGCTTTGCTATGTGGACAAAATCAAAAGCTCTTCACATGAAGAGGCCTCTATTTCTTGTATGTGTGATTCACATTTCAACATAAATTATGAGAAGAGGCACAAAGGCAAAAGTATTCTCTTTCACCATCTTAGGAAGGAGAGAGGGAAGTAGTGAAAGAAGGCACCTATACATTTCACTATGTTCAACCTCATACAGTATTTATTCCAAGATTTAGCTCCCAAGATGGCCACCTCAGGACTTCCTCTCGAACCGGAAAGATGCAGATATGCAGAGATTTGGATATGCGGGTTACTGAAAAAGTTTTGTTCTATATGCAAGCCAGATAAGCTGTGCCCCCCCCCCCCAAATTTCATAAAAGCTTTGGCACACAAACAAAGTTTAGGGGGTTGGACTACTTCTATACTAGTCAGCACTACACAATGAAACAGAAACAAACACTTTTAAGCCAGGAGCAGAACTTTGTCAGTATCTACTATTTTTAGAGCCTGGCTGCCTGGCCAACTGTCCAGACAGTTTTGGTTGTGTACTTGTGGCATCAAACAACAGGGTGCTGTTCCTGAGATATACATGGCTGTTGCTGATTGCCTTTTCTTGTGAAAAGATGTACAACATTGACTGGGGGGGGGGGGCACAATGTTTTCCTGGCCAGAGAAAATGTTCCCTCTACATGTTTCATGAAGTTTCTGGCACACAAACAAAGTTTTTGCCTTCTACTCAACTATCACCTTCTTTATAGGAACCAAACAATCAGGGACAAGCATCTAAAACCTGGGAACAAATTCAGTTAAAAAATCCTGTGATTTCTGATTGCAGGAATATTCAGACATGTGAAGATTCGCATATTTGGCTCAAAACCACGATATTCCTGCACCTGGAAATCTTGTGTATTTTGCCTTTTGTAGTGATTGCTTCCAGTTTTACAGGAAATGCATCTAACCACCTTCCTGTTTGCTGCGGAAGCTCCTGGGATAAAGGTGCTGTCTGAATGGGTCCCTAGAGTGATGGAGTATCCTTCTCAGGAAACTTTAAAGTAAAGGCCGGATGACCATCCATCAAGAGTGCGTTGACTTTTTTCCTGCATGGCTGGAGGTTGGACTGGGTGGTCCTTGTGATCTCTTCCAACTCTATGGTTGTATGATTAATTGTAGAACATAGATGTGATTCTTTGCTATTTTCAATTTTGAAGGCAGAAGTTTTGTGCAGAATCATGGCCAAATTAGTCTTTTTTGCATCTCAACCATAATATTTATATAGAGGGACTTTATTTATTTATTAATTTATTTATTTATTTACTTATTTATTTTATTTCCTTCATTTATATACTGCTTTTCTCACCCCTGGGAGGACACAAAGTGGTTTCCAACATATTCACGGAAATACAGTGCCTTACAAAACATGAAAACCTAACATAAAATAACAGTAACATAAAACTATCAACATAACTACATTTAAACATTAAAACATGGGATTAAAAACATATTAATATAAACATTAAAATCACATGCTCCAGAAGCAGAGATACAGTTTTCTAAGCCAAAGTTGTTGTTCCCTGCATATAGAAATGCTGTTTTCTTCTTTTAGAAACTTACAAGCAAATTTTGTGCAGGATAAGTTCCAAACTGCAAAGACTCTTGCCAGTCAAGGATGCTTCTCAACACTAAACATTGGTTTCAAAAGATTTTAAGGTATATTTGTTTCAGTTTTAATGCATGTTTTAAACATTTTTATTCGTTTCATTAATGTTTTATTTGTTTTTATCAATTGCACATTGTCTTATAGGTTGATAAAAGGTAAAGGTAGTCCCCTGACATTAAGTCCAGTCATGTCTGACTCTGGGGTGTGGTGCTCATCTCCATTTCTAAGCCGAAGAGCCAGCGTTGTCCGTAGACACCTCCAAGGTCATGTGGCTGTTGCTGAGTGCCCTTTCTTGTGAAAAGATGTACAACATTTACTGGGGGGGGGGGGCACAATGACTGCATGGAGCGCCGTTACCATCCCACTGGAGCGGTACCTATTGATCTACTCACATTTGTATGTTTTCGAACTGCTAGTTTGGCAGAAGCTAGGGCTGACAGCGGAAGCTCATGCTGCTTCCCGGAATCGAACCTGCGACCTTTCGATCAACAAGCTCAGCAGCTCAGTGCTTTAACCCACTGCGCCACCGGGTTGATAGGTTGATAGGTGATAAATAAATGCTATTAATGAACACATACACATACACATTTAAACATATTATTATGATAGCTATTACCATCTTGAACTAGAGTGTTTCTCTAGTGCTACTCCTTACATAGCAATACAATCCAGAGAATGGAGCACAATTAGTTAAATTGACAGATTAGAGAAAAATGGAAAGCTGCCCCAATCTGGTGATAAAGTTGGAACATTGTAAAATGTATATGTACTAAGGAAATTGATAGTGTGCTCAAAAAGGACAGTGTCTTGCTATCCTCTTGATACACCCGAGACTAAATTACGCTGTACTGCAACTGGATGCTTTTCAGATACAGAGATTAGGTTAGGGATAAGCTCACTATCAGTGATAAATGGAATCACTTGCAGATGGGAAAACTATCAGAAAGTATAGGCATTAACAGGTTTGAATGATTATTGAAATGAGACTGACACTGGTAAATTACTTCTTCCTGCTGTCAACTTTCTCTCTGCAGAGAGTTTTTCTCCATGTTTTTAAGCCTCTTCATCTATTTTTATTAGGACATGCTTATTAACATATATTATTCACCACATTGTTGCTGATATTTGATTCCTCAGGGAAGAAGAAAAGTATGACTATTGTTGCAGGGTTCAAAGTCAAATTGATTCTTTTATCTACCTAGGAGATAAGAATTTTAAATAATTTAAAAATATATTTTCATCTAGAAATGCCTGAATTTTTTGTTGTAAAGAAGTGCAAAACACTCTCATTTTTTTCACAGATATGTACAGGTGTTTGTACACATAAACATCCCGTTGTTTTTGATATTATATTGTAATATGATTAGTTTCCTAGTGATATTAGTTTTCTCTTTAAAAATATAAAAATAAATCATATCCCTACATTAGTTTTTTTCTAATCCAAAGTATTTCTCTCCACTCAAATGCATCCATTAAATTTCGGTTGTTCCCCATCTGGAAAGAAAACATCTTGCTGTTTTTCACTGAAAGAAGAGATGTGGGGGTATTTCATGTGGTTTACTATTTTACACATCTGTAAAAGCTATTCATAAACCTGTTGCTTGCTTGAGGCACTTATCCTCAAGAGCCAATATGAAATTCTTGCTTAGGAAGGAGAAAATTATTTGTGACATCCTTCATTTGTACATCTTGACAATACTGAAGGCCAGTCATGACTGAACACCAGATCTGAGTGCTCAGTGAGCCCAGAGTGCATAACAGTAAAGGAGTCATCTGATTTGTCTCTCATGCAGTCAGTTCGGTTTTTGGCACACGGAATGATGTGCATAGTATAGCAGTCATCATTTCATTACACACTGAAAATCATGTTTGAATGAAGGTCTGTAAAATGTGACAACTTCACTATGCATCTGTTTCCTACAGAACTCTGTGTTATGTGGATTTGCACAATATTGGCTGCAGAACATATAGTTTGCCTGCCAAGGTTCAGTCCCTGAAATCTCCATATAATGATGGGGGTAGGGGAATCTATCTGAAATCTTAAATATCTGCTGACAGTCAATATAGACAATGATGTATTAGAAGGATTAATAGCTTAACTCTGTGAAAGACAGCTTCTTTTGTTCCCAAGGCAGATATCAAATAAGTACATCTTCTGAACACGATGACTTCTTTTTGTAAATCATTAGAGACAAGATTATTTCTGAATATACAAAATGGCTTTCAATCACAGTAATTCTAGCAATGTAGGTATTATGCCATACATCAGAGTTTATGAGATGACATATGATCGCAGACTTTACATATTAAACAAATGACATTACTGATTTTGAGAATATATATATATATATCTCCATGAAGTTGACAATGAATTTAACTTTAAATGTATATTAAGTAATGTTTACTTCGTTGAAGAATTAGCTTTCTGTCACTACAGAGCTTGTCCTCAAAAGTTATGTATTATTTCATAAGTCCTTGACTCCTTTTAAGTTTCCCATTTGCTATTAGAATTATATTTTTCAAGGACCAAGATTATCAATCTCAGGCTTATTTAGTGAAGTCTACTCCAAGAAAGGATATAATACCTTTATGGCATTCATGTGGGAAATCGTTCTATCTATCCATCTATATCTCAGGTACTAATAAAGCAATTTGCCACCCAGTGTGAGTACTGAGAACTAAAGGTGTGAAAATATCTCAGTTTCATTGCATTTCCTCCAATCTCACCTGATTGTTCTTCCTCTCCCTGTTTTATTTTTAATTTTAAAACTTTATGGGTCTTCTTTCCATATTAAATTTGTGCATATTTGGTATGTAGTTTTGCTCATATTTTATATGGATTTTTCTTATGATTCTCTCATTGACTAAACTGTATTTTTCTCATTTTTTCTGAGACAGATTTTGAGTTGTGTGCATTTATTTATGTACAGTTTGAAATGAAAGTGAAAAACAGTGAATCCCATATGTTTCAGTTTTTTCCCAGTGGTATGAAATCAATAGCTGTATGCACACTTTTCCTAATGTTTTCATGATCACAAATTGGAAAAAAATTTAACCATTGCCATTACGAATTTCTTTTCCATCCTCTAGAATTGGGTTTGGAAGACATAAACACAAGTTTGAAACAAGATAGTATGCATACATGGGCCTGAATCCTGTTAGTCTCAACTGGAGTGTAACATCTGAAGCATTTGGATGAACCAATGGGTTGATACACTTTAAAAAATGGACTGAATGGGTCTACTCCAGTTGAGATTAACCAATAGAATTCTTATTTTTAAAACATTTTTGGAGTGGCTTCTTTTTAACGTCTATGTACTGGCTGTGGTGGATAGTAGGGTGTGTGGAAGACTCAGCACATGAAATGTGGCAAGGAAAGAGTTGGAACATTTCATCTTCCAAACCTGTTATAACATTATTTTTTTCATTCACACCAAGCATGCCCATTTTTAATAAATCTGGAATTTTAAATTGAAAATATTTGGAAGGCAAAATATTTTGCAACTCTTTGGTAGGGAACTGCGTATAAACAAGTGTTAGCAGAATTAATTTCCTGGTACAATGTAGTAACTGTCTAATATTTATAACATTTGCCTAACAGCTGTGGTATACCAGAATCCATGTTTGCCTAATAGCTGTAGGCATAGACACTGAGAACTGGGAAGCCCTGGCCCTTGAGCGCTCCAGCTGGAGGACAGCTGTGACCAGCAGTGCTGCAGAATTTGAGGAGGCACGAGTGGAGGGTGAAAGAGTGAAACGTGTCAGGAGGAAGGTGCGTCAAGCCAACCCCGACCGGGACCACCTTCCACCTGGAAACCAATGCCCTCACTGCGGAAGAAAATGCAGAGCAAGAATAGGGCTCCACAGCCACATACGAACCCACAAGGAAATCCATAATGGAAGACCATCTTACTCGTCCAACGAGGGATCGCCTAAGAAGAAGAAGAATAGCTGTAGCGTCTAAAAATGTTGTCAGGCATTTTATTTAGGACTTAGTATCTCTCTCAATACCCAAGCTAGATCTGGTCAGTTATAAGATATTCTTGGTAGGCCTGGTTTTAAATTTTTGTTGATACTAAATCCATTGAACTAAAACAGCTCAGATCACTTCACTATATTTGCCTGAGTTAACTTGAAAATGATTTATTTGAAAAAATATTAAATAATATCTAGTTTCATATATAAGGGTATCTATCTGTGAGATACCTATGGATGTGAGAGCTGGACCATAGGGAAGGCTGAGTAAAGGAAGATAGATGCTTTTGAACTGTGGTGTTCTGAGAGTGCCTTGGACCACCAGAAGATCCAGAGAACTTATTTATTTTGTCCTCTGCTACAGCACACAATATTTCTGTATGATGAAATCCTCATACAAAAGCTGGATATTTTTAGTAGACATATAATGCCAGCTGTTTATGAGGAAGAGAACTTAACCTTAAATGCCCTTTGAGCATTTTCAGTACTGTATACTATGTCCTTCCCATGTTGTTTTGCATAATGATTTGGTAGTGTGGGTACTTCTTCAAACCTTGAGCTCTCTCAGACTGCTGACATCTCCCTGTTGTATGTGATTGGTGCCATTTTGATAGATAAATATTATAATTTAGAGAACTAAGGCTACTAATAATATATCTAATTTGCTAGGCAACAGATAGATGATTAGTAAGCAAGAATCAAACCAATGTATTATTCACCTGGTGTCTGAGGTAGAATACTACTGGAAATGTTTTACCTATTCTGCACCTGATTCAAATAATTCAAAAAGAATTTTTAAAAAAGAAGTAATTTTCCTGTTGCATCCAACAAATGAATGTTGTCCCAATTTTCTCTGGCCAAATTATTTTCTACATTTTAAAGTTATCCAAAGCACATAATATTTTAAAGTAGACCCAGTACCTTCTGGGAGTGGAATATAGCAACACTTTCTTTCCTTTACTTTGCTTATTTTGTTTTTGCTTTTTTTCTTACTTCTCTGCCTGAATCTTAACTCTAAAATGTATAAAATATATAATTAAAATCAAAATTGAAAGCATTTGCTCTTTGATGCACTGCAAACAGCTACTTATGTGACCTTAGCGTGTCTTCCTGTTAATCGTTTATGTTCTCTTTTATACTTTCAGACATCGCATCCACGTGCCTTTTGGCCTTGGTCAGATTCTACCTGAGCTCAAGAATCTGGAAAATGGAATCTGTGAATGAAAGCCAACATTTAAAGTAATAACATTGCTGATATATACTGCTCACTGACAGTTCTCCAGGTTTCATTAAATTGTCTCCTGTCAGCTGAATCAATGCCAGATAGACAGCATCAAATGTTTGCTTTTGGCCATTGTGCTTGAAAACACTTCACACACCAGCTATAGAATGAAAACTACAGTTGGACATGAAATGAAAAATAGTAACAAAACAAAACTAGTAAAGACAAGAATTGAAACTTTCAGTATTTCTGTGTCAAACTTAGAACAAGGAAAGATGGTAAACTTAGGGAGACTGTTTTCAGTAGTCAATGGCCTCAGAGGATTGTTTTGAGGTGCAAGAGTCAAACTATGAGGAATATCTAGAAGTTATCTAGAGCATCAAACCACCATGTCTTCAGTAATACCTCATAGAAGAAGGCTCATAATATGACATCTTTTACACTCACATTTTCACTGCCCTTTGCAACTGCCAATCAATAAAATGGAATGGCAGGGGGTGAGGAAGATAAACTTTGTGTGTAACTTTGTCATTTTTTTCTTGCTACTTTTCTTGCTACTTTTGGCTAGGACAAATGCTGTTGGTATTAAATCTGTGTAGTATCTCAATTGGCCAAAGAATTATAATGATATCCCTAGAACTGACATAAGAGTGTATTATTCAGAGTTCTTATATGATGTTTATTAGGGCTGGGCGGTTCCGTTTCGTTAATTCGTAATTCGTTAATAATTCGTTAATTTTTTCAATTACAAAACGATAACGAACCATTCTGGAGCAATTATTAAAAAAAATGAATTTTCAAAAACGTTTTGTAAATGCTTCGTATTTCGATATTGTATTCGTTTCGTTATTGTTTTGAGGTCGTTTCGTTATTATTTCCGCATGTCTGGGCCAGTTTTATGGTTTAATTAGTGAAAAAAAAATATAATATCACACCAACAGTCAACAACAGAGGGAGAGGGAAGCTTCAGAAGGTTTTGGAGGTTTTTTAGCGTATTTCGCGGTCGCGTCCGCCATTAACGAATCGATTCGTTATTGTTTCGGAAATCGATTCGTTAATTTTTTACCATTTATGAAATTTCGTAAATATCGAACTTTTTAAAAGGAAAATTTTGTAATTATTTTAAATATCGAAACAAAAAAAAAACCCCAAATACAAATCGATTTTAGAAACAAATTTTTCCGTTGTTACCCAGGCCTAATGTTTATGTCTAACGTAGAGCCATAATTCCAGTTAGCAACAACATTGACACATCTCAGTAATGGTCTTTTCATGTGCTACTAGCATGGAGTCATAAGGTTTTCCTCTATCAAATGCCTGTACTTAGTGCAATGGAAGTTCACATGGTACTTAGTATACTGGAGATTAGGTTTGTGTGTGGATCTGTTTTAGCCCTTTTCCTTTGGCCAATCTGGCTTCTTCAGTTGGGTCAAGTGGCCATAATCCTAGGGATTGAGAAGGGTGGGGTAAAAATGTTTGAAATAAATAAATAAATAAATAAATAAATAATGGCAAGGGCCCAGCCATCACAGATCCCTGTCCGCAATGGGACCACGTGGCAGCCAATCACAGATCCTCCTCCATCACAGTTGTGTTCTGGCTTCAGTGTATTTTTTTGGCTTGGCTTCTGGCTTGGCCTCTCTCTTGAATCTTTTTGGTTTTCCTTTATTTCTTGATTGTTTATATTTAGTGAGATCGACTGGGAGCTGGGAACATGCAAGATGGGTGGGTGGGATGTGCATGCTCATTTGGGAACTTGGAGAGTCACCCTTTTAGCTTCTTTTTCTCCTCCCCTCCTCTCCTTCACAAAATACTTCTAAAAAAATATTATTATTATTATTATTAATAATAATAATAATAATAATAATAATAGTAATCCCAGCAAAAAAACCAAAAAGCCTAATTCTCAGAAAACTAATACCACCTAGTTACCTCTCCTCTAGAGCAGAAAGTAGAAACAGCTTTAAGGAAACATTAAGCTCAAAGCAGAAAGGTGTGAGAGGGAAAAGGCACCACTCCAGGCAGGTTATGCAGTGCAAATCAAGAGAAAGGAGAGGGTTTTTAAAAGAAAGCCCACAGTAGGATAGCTTCAGGTTCATCGCTCTTTCTTCCCTGGGAAGTAGGAAGCCTCCTTAAAATGCCTTGGAAAGCTGCATGCAGGGAGAGAGCACATGTGCCTGCAGTGCCTGTAGTGCTTGTCTCCTCTAGAGTAGAAAGAAACAGTTTTTACAAGGCATTAAACTCAGTCTTCTCTACAGACAGAAGGGAAAGAATTGCAGAAGGAGCGGTCTCTTAACTCTGATGCTTTTCATCTAGGTCTTAATGAAGGATATAAGGACAAACAATGCCTAAAATATGGGAAGGGGAGCCTGGGAAGTCCTTCCCCATAATGGGTCAGATAAGGTGCTTCCTTAACCCCATTGCTGAAACTCAGGTTCCTTGAAGGGAAGAAAGGAAAGGCTCCCAGGAAGGGTGCTTCCTTAACCCCATTGCTGAAACCCAGGCTCCCTTGAAGGGGAAAAAAGGAAAGGGAATCCTGGAAAGTTCCCCATTGCTGCCAATGGGCCAGATATGGCCATATTTTTTGGGTGATGACAAAAACCTGTCCCAGAAGATTTCCCAAATCTCAAGAGAATGCTATTGAGATAATTTAGGAATGAAGGGAATCTCCACTTCCTATTCCACTGGCAGAAAGAGCTGAATTTAGTGGAAATGTATTATAAGAATGTAGCAATTATATTTGTTTTTCCATATTCTACCATGCACATTGAAGGCTCCATTGTCATAAATTCAGCCATGTTATCAGGAACTTAGTTTACACAAACTCCAGGAGAGTCATCCAAAGTCAAGTGTCTGATATCAGAGAAGCCAAATTTAAGTGTCCAAAGAAATCAAGTTGGAATAACAACAAGTACAAACCACAAACAGAGGTGTGTGAGCCAATAGTGAGATCCAATGTTCAAGCAGTTGAAGTCAGATTTCAAGACAAGAAACAATGATGTTGTTTGCCACAACAAGTCTCAACACTGAGGGTCTGTTATTGTAAAATCTGAGCTGCTTAATGTTAGTTTCTCTGCTAACTTCTTAGACTTGTGATACCCTGTTCACTCTCCTCTATGATTCAAAGTTGGGGTGTGGGGAGACTGCTGGGATCTGCTGACTTCCATATCCTCTGCTGGCCTTTCCAGCAACTTCTCATGCTCACTATCAGAGCTGGCGATTGCAATCATGCTCTTATTTTTCACAACATAGATAAAATGGAAATAGTAAACTATTATGAGTTACATTTTATAAAAATGAATTGCAAGCAGACTTCAATGTATGAGGCAGGAAGATGTCTCTTGCCAGAGTCTGAAAACATTTAAGAAACATGATGGCTGGCCAGGGCATGAGATACTGGATTTCTGGTCATTATGGAAGAAGTCAAGCCTCATATTGAAGTACAAACAAGAATTTTCCTTAAAACCCCTTCTGTTGACAATGAAATGGTCTCATTGTTGCATTCAGGAGAGCAATTAGTGCTTAACTGTCTTGTTTACTTCTACTAAATGAGAGGCCCTGCCAAACTGGCTTAGACTGGAACACCTCTGTTGTCCCATTGTAAAATATTGTGCAGTTTCCAGAGGTTGAACAATCCTATTTGTATCTGAAAAAGCAAATATCTCTACTTGTTTAGTTTTGTTCCATGTGTGCAATTCCATTGTTTTCCTCTTTCCAGACCATCTCATTGTCATTACTGCCCTGGAGGTGTCATGCAGGTGCTTTTTGCACACAAGGCTTTGTACTTATCATATTAATCACATAAGCCTTTTATAACTCTCAATAACTAACATTAAAGTAATGTTTGGCTCCATCCAGTAGTGTCTCCTTCACTCCAGCTGGCAACCCCCAAGTTAAAATAGGTTAAATATAGACAAAGAGGCAAAGCAAAAGAGTTCCACAGAGAGGGTCAGAATCTCAAGAAGGGTTCAGAGAAAATGAGAGTCTTCAGAGGATCTTCTTAAATGGCCTCCTTCATCAAGAACCTGCTTTCCTGCCTACTCACAGTGCCACTGTTGCATCTTCAGGCGTCCATTGTACCTGGAGTCCTCTTCACAACACAGGGTGAAATGATTAGATTGGTTAACAGTAGGGTTTTTAGTAACTGTGCCATCTTTTCCCTTTGATAAATAGGATTTCAACTGCCATCATTTCTGACTTTTTGAACAGCTATCCTTTTCTTAATAGAGAAATCATTGTTTTTGCTTCAAAATCAGCTTGTCTGTGACCTGATTTTTTTCTTTGTAGTTACTCTAGTAATTGTCTTTTTTTAGTCTATAAGTACCTGCAAAGTGTTAGTGCCTGGGTGAGATTTCTCTCCAAACTCAGTGCACTACTCTTATCACAGCAAAATCAACAATATCAGAACATGTTTTCTTTTCTGTTCCTGTTACTCAAGCCTACACACATACAGTTGAACACATGTTCAACTGCATGTGTGTAAGCTTTTCTCTCTCCATGACTGGGAAACCTATTTTTCCAGGGTTTTGAGATATAGGTTCCTTAAAAATAGACCCTGTTAGGAGTTGCTGAAATATATACCCCATGCAGAGAGTCTTCTATTTGTGCAAAGATTAGATGTAAGATCTGCCATCAAGATCCTACTGCTCATCTCTATATGTCTGGTATTCAGCCACCTTGGAAAAAAACAAAATTTACAAGTAGGTTTATTGCCTTCAGTAAATGATCTGAATATAGTGTCTGGCAGTTCTTTTACTTATCCATGGAGTTATATTTTGTTTTTGTTTTCGTTTTTTAAGTTTAAAACCCAGGCAAGAAAAAAAAAAGAACAGCTCACATAACAGCATGACATGATCAGCAAAGAAAGAAGGAAACTCAATAATGAGATTTCTTAGTATGGCATAGATACGTCTATGGGACGACAAGAATAAAACTAGAAATAATAAAACTTGCAAACTAGCAGATGTGTCTTAAAGCAAACAGGAAAAATCCTATTCCTTCTCCTGTTCATTTGAACAAGGTACTAAGTCCTGTTATAAACAATATATCTGTCACTTTATCTAGCTGAATAAAAGCCTTGTGGGATGTTCTTGCTTTTGCTTCTTTTGATGTTACTTTTCACATACAGAAGACAGTGCAAAGCAATCAAGTACTCATGCTGGTGTGCTGGAGAAGTGCCTGCAGTGAGACAACTAATACTGGGATGTGTTTGAGAGCACTAATTCCATTTTGTAGTCTCTAGTATCTTCAGTTGGACTACATCCCTTTCAACAGAGCCAAAGCTGAGATGATGACAACCCCACATGTGTCATTCTTTGTTGTTACTGCCCTCACACAAAAGGCAGCCTGCCCACCTGACATCTTGAACATGGCACAGTCTGCTAGCATTCTAGATTTTATTGTACTGTAGAGTGAAAACTGGTATATATTCTTACTCTTCTTATTTTTAAAAGTCCAACGTCCTTACCAAACAAACACATGCTTTCACACATCTTATCCTTTATTCTCCCATACACATTTTAATGCAAAGAATATTGTGTGCACTAGTAAACAAACATAGCAATTTCTGCATTTACCATATAGATATATGTGTAAAACCAACAACAACTGAAATATTTTTTGTAGAACTATATGGGCAAAGCAATTTGTTATGGTATTTCATGGATTGCATAAAGCATTACTTAGAATTACAGACATCAGGTAATACACACCACTGAGAGTAAGATACCATGGACCAAGTCAGAGGGAAATTGAATACAGAAAATACTGTTGGCAACAATTCCACTCCTAACCCTGACCATTCATCACAGTACTGTAAACCATTCAAACATTCTAGGAGAAGGTAAATCAATAAACACTATGTAACAACATTTTTTAAACATCTGTTCCGGGTTTGAAAGTGTTATCTTCTGTTTAACTGTGTGGCACATACTTTGGAAGTAGTTGTTATACTCCAGAAACGTTGTTTCTTTGGCTGCCACAAACTATGTTGAATCAGTTGAGACTCTATGAGGTATTCATTGAGAAACCATAGCAAAATGTGGTGTAGGATGTATTTCATATTATTCGTATTGTAGGGGGGTGGGGGTCTGATTTCTCAATAAGAAAAAACACCATGAAAAGCACAAAGTCTCCATAAGTCAATAGATGACTTGAGGGCACACACACACACCTTTTTCACTTCACTTAGATCCTGAGTAGATGGTAACAACTTAAGAACCTAGGAAGCCGATGTGCAATGAAGCTGCTCATCTGCCATGTACAAGCAAATCATTCTGTCTCTCCCTCTGTGCTCTGTTTTCCCAGCCGGCACAATTAGTATAATTATCTCTGTTCACACCTCACTTGACAGCATAGACACTTCCAGTTTAATGGGCCAAGACATAGATGAACTCAGAAAATAGTTCAAGTCATTCTTCTCTGTTTCAGGCTGTTCGATATATTTTACTCATGACTACCTGCTTTCAGGAGAAAAACATTGCCAGCACTTCCCTCATATTGTGTATATCAGTGAAGTGTGAAAGATGGAAAAGGCTCAGATTTCATTTCCCCCTTTTAATGCCCCCCACTTTCCCTTCCAAAGAATATGCTCTAAATATTAACTATACCTGATCACTTCTGTACACTTTTAGCTTTGATAAATATATCCTGCCTAAAGCAGCTTGAGGTGGGAGGAGGGGGGCAAAATATGATAGAATTTCCCCTATGAATCTTCTGAATACGAGAAAATATTAAGGGGCTCCATGTAAGAGAATCAGTACTGGTCTTATGAGGGTCAGTGAGCCTATATGTGATCTCTGGATCTCTGGAGTACAATTGGACACCCACATTTGCAGGTTTAACTTTTATTTATAGATTTGGGCAATATGTTATTTCTAAGAATCTCTAGGCTATCTGATGTAATCTATTACCAACCTCTACCAGATGTTGAACATAGAGTTGTGCTGGTCAACCTGGAGATTTCTAGCAAGATATTATCTCAAGGAAAAAGGTATTTGTTTTAGTTGCACTTTATTTTCTCACTTTTATGGGGGTCCTGGTCTCCTAAACCCTGCAAATGTCTGGGTTTTACTGTACATCCATCCTTGTCTAATACCTCTAAATACCTCTAAATGGACCTGTGGTACTCCCAATTGTTCCCTCTTTTTAACCTCAAGAATCTTATTAGTAAGATCTCAGAGAGCTCTATCTCATTTTCCAGATCCTTTTTGAACCACATGGCTTTTAGCAGCAACACCATCACCCTTTCTGACTTTCCCACCCTACCCCCAAATCTCAAGAATCTTAACCATTTTTGCCTGTGTGTCCAGAAAGTCCCAGCATTTGTGATTTCATTTTTTTGTTGGCCATAGGAACATTGAGAAAGAAATCTTGAATTTTGAAGTGCAAGCAGCTAATGAATTAATTTGGTGCCAAGGAGTTTTCTCTTTGACTATTTTGAAATGGGCCCCTGAAGCTTCGATGGGAACGAGCCTTTTGACAATTTCCTGATGTGGCATTTTATGGTCACTTTTATTTTCTTTTAGCAAGCCTAGTTTGAATTTCTACTTGAAGCTGGGCGCTACACATTGGAGAACAGTAAAAAAAAAAAACACTGCCAAATATTAAGGCACACAGCATGATACCACAGACACACTGGCATTTTTATTTCTATTATAATCACCTTTCTGGCCTTTAACTTGTGAATGGGTTCAGGCTATCAGTGAACTGGAGAAAATATTGGGAAAAGAAACAGACAGACAAAGAAACAATCTGATCATTTGATGGTTGGCTGAGAAACATGTTCTTCTGAATTTTATTCGTCTTATTCCTAGAATGGCTTACTAATTCACCTCTGGAACAGATTTGAAAATCCTTATGGGTACTTGTAAACAAGAACGAAAGGACCGTTCAGCCATTGGCAGGGGGGGGGGGACCTTTCTATCCCACCACTACCACCAATGTAAGGAAGATTAAGGACCGAGGTGTCCCTTAACCCACCTGTGTGACTGAGATTTTTAGTGAGGGAATAACTAAAGATATTAGAGACTGATGATTCTGGTAGATTGTCGCCACCGCCACCTCAGTTGTATTGTTTGAGGAAACAAAGGTGTGCATGTATTTTAGGTAATATGCGCCCAGGCTTCTTTTCTTCTTTATGAGCTCCTTGACTTGCTGACTGGACTGTAAAGTGGTTTTTAGGCTGACTGGGTTTCACTGATTATGACAGACTGAGGCAGACACCAGTTAAAGATAAACTAGGAACAGGTTTATTGAACTTCAAGAATATGTCAACTCATACAATGAGTGGTACACACATGTGATTCTGTTACTGAGGCTTTGGCTTATTAGATCTAAGACTTCCACAAAAGGTGTAGCTTTAACTTGATGTGAGTTCCCTTCGCCACACTATTCAACTCTTTGAAACAGTGTGCTCCTGAGATCAGTCCCCCTGACTGTCTCACAGAGTAATCAGACTTTCTCCAATCTACTCTTCAGGGCAATAAGCTCTCTTGTACTTTCTATTAATACAAGTTGACAAGTCTTCCTCACTGACCCTTCAAGTACAGTAACACTGAAGCCCTTGTCCCTTTCTTATTCCCTAACTGCTTGGCTCACTCAAAAGCTTCCTTCTCCCTGTCTAAATCCTTCTCTGCTAAAATCCTACTTTTCTCTCTGCTGTTACAACCCTTCTCTGTGTTCTTTCAGAACCCTTCTCTCCTCCTGCCAGAAGTGACAGCCTTTTTCACTCACACCCAACTCCTCCCCTTGGTGTTTAAACCAATCAGGAGTTGGCTGACTCCTCCCCTGCCTACTTGCCTCTCCCAAGATGTCAGGTCTCCTAAGCTTCCCTATCAAGATGGAGACTCAGCCCACTGACTCTTAGGCTTTGGCCTAGCCGGCAAAGGTTAGATCTATTACAGTACTTAAAATAATGGGTAAACATTAGTGTGTCAGAAATATGTGGCCAAATAGGAGGAACCATATAAAAACAAGTATAAGTCAACCACATATACAAGTCAAGTGCAGGTTTTGGAGCTAAAATTACATTTCTTGATATGACTCATGGATAAGTCAGAGTCATTCCAGAGAGGGGAAAGCACTAATGCCACTGCAGAAGGGCATTTGCCCTTGGCTATCACTGCAGTTTCTCCAGCCAGGCATTCAAAAAGGCCAGAAGTAGCCCCAGAGCAGAAAAGGTAGAAGGGATTAAGGCTTCTTTTACATTCTCCCAGGATGGATTAAGCCCTCACCTTTCATCACTATACTCAGAGAAGAGGACTTTAAATTGACCGATGCATAAGTTGACCGATGTTTTTGGGTTGATTTTTTTTACTAAAAACCATAGACTTATATGTACATATATAAAGTACATATTAGCTTATAACAGCAAAATCTGATTTCCATGGGAATTTAAAAAAAAAGCAGAAGCATGAAAATGGGGTAGGAGAGCCAGTGTTTTTAAAAATGTATTTTTATAAACAAGTCTTCCTTTTTCAAGAAAAAAAGACTTTTTAATACCCTAAACCGCAATAAATTTATTTTGACCTTTAACAGATAGTGGCAATGATGATTCTTGCATTCTGCATCTCTTCTGCTGACAGGGAAAAACTGAGAGAAATGCAAAAGGCGCTGCTCGGATTTGTTTTAGATTTGACATTATGTGCTACATAACTCAAGGGTATAAATTTTGATTACCAGGCAAATATGAAAGAATTTAAAAGAAAAAAGGAACTGCCACTTATACAAAAGTTATTTCAATTTAATTGGGTTTTGGAATAGTTTCAGATGCACAACATATTCTGAGAGCCCAGGTTGCCTGCTTACTCAAGTCTAACTTTAGCTTCTTCATAGCGTCATCACTTGCAATGAATGCTAAATGAATGCATTTGATTTCCAACTCAGCCATGGAAACCCAATCAGTGAGTCACACACATTCTCAGCCCCAGAAGAAAACCATGATAGGTTTGTCTTAACTCTACTATAAAATTAATCTGTAAGTGAAGACATATGAATACAACAGCAAAGCTGGATTAATTTGTAACTGCTTCATTTAAAGTTGTGCCATCATTGCCATGATCATTAATGCCCTTAAATGTATCTTCAATGCAAGGAAACTGTATGGGGAATAGGATTTCAATGGTGCTGGAGAATGAATCCTCAAGGATGGTGTGCCCATCTCATTTCACCAATAACCCATAGCACAATGAGAAGGAACCAGTGGAGTCTCTACTTCTGCCCATTACACAGAAGCACAGGAAAGTGGTCAAGGCTGGACAGCAGTTTCTTCAGCACCTTTTTTGCTATTGCTGCAGAACTCCTTTGCTCAGGACAGCAGTGTCTAGTTTTAAGATAGATTTTAGATGCTGAGATAAAGATAGAGAGCTTAGCAAACATATACTTATGTGTCCCATGCAGCATCTTGGCTATAATTAGTTATTGCTCAATATGCCTAATTGAAACTCCATTGCTTTCCTCCAACATGCCTTGGAGATTGTTTAGTCAGAAAGCTATCTATTTCTCAAATTTGATTTATTACAACATCATCTTAAAGATAAATATCCTCTCTCTCTTTATTCCATGTATGGAAATCATATGACCTTCCTGATATGGTGCTGCATTAGTCAGCATTCTTGCCAGTGTTGCCTTGGACTGCTAGTCCAGCATCATTTGAATGTCTGCAAAATCTACATCCTGGCTTATCTAAAATAACTATGGTAAATCTTTTGATTCCAACTAGACTTATTTGAATGGTCTATGTAAATGAGGTGGTAGACAGACTTTTCTTCAAGGAAGCCAACTGCAGCATAGCAGACTGTGAAAGTGGGCGGTAAAGGAGCAGAATGTTTTAGAAGGTGGAGGCTTGCCTCAGATAAGTCAGTCAGAGTGGATTTCATGCACTTGGGATATGGATTTCATATAGACAGGTGCTGAAGTTGGACCTGAGAAATTTAAGCTGATAGAAACACAGCTTTGGCTCTGACAAAGAAGGGGAAATTACCAATGATTCCAAGGGTGGTTAAAGAAAAGGATATTAATATGTTTTCCTACTGTGTTTAATAAACCCCTTTTTGTTTTCAATCTGTTGCTGTCTGACAATCAAGTCTGATATGAAGTCAATCCATGCATGCCAAAAACTAAAGAACCCATACAACAACACAACCACAAGTCCAAGCCTACCTGCGTGACCGCATCTCCGTCTATGAACCCACGCGTTCTCTTCGCTCATCTGGAGAGACCTTGCTCGTGATTCCACCTACGTCGCAGGTACATTTGGTGGGGAAGCAGGACAGGGCCTTTTCTGTGGTAGCCCCCCGACTTTGGAACACCCTCCCCAAAGACATCAGACAAGCCCCTACGTTGGCAGTATTTAGGAAGAGTTTGAAGACCTGGCTGTTCTGATGTGCCTTTCCAAAATAGGAACTCCAGCAATATGTCCCAGAAGCACTTTATCAGAGTTTTAAGATTGTCTGCACATTGCACTTACCCTAAAATTCCGACATACCATCTGTCACACCCAGCACTTTTTAATATGTACCCTTCACATTTGGCCCAGCCCTAGTTTTATTGTGTCGTGGTATATTGTTTTTATTGTTTATTGCTATTGTTTTATTGTTTGATATGTGTTTTGTTATGCTGTTGTTTTTATTGAGGCCTTGGCCTGTGTAAGCCCCATCGAGTCCTTCGGGAGATGCTAGCGGGGTACAAATAAAGATAATAATAATAATAATAATAATAATAATAATAATTATTATTATTATTATTATTTCCACACAGAAAGAGTCATCCTGATACCCAGCAACCCAATCCAGCAAGGGAATAACTATGGGGAACATGGATAGGGTGAATGTCAGGATTCTTAGGGGTTGGAGGTTTGGGACCAAGCTGGATAAAAGATCCATCATTGTACTGAATTCATGATATCAAGTCAACTCTAAATGATGCTCTCAGATAAACATTGCTTCGGAAAGAATCTTCAGTTTGGAAGTATATTGTGGCAATTCTAGCATCTGTATTATATTGTACTGTACTGTACTGTATTGTATTTAAAAAGCACTATCCATGAACTTGATCATCACTTAAACATGTTTAGTGGCTGCTAAAACCACAGAGCTGCTCTCCCCAGAACATTTTTTCCACATTTGCCATTTTGCATTAAAATAGCCCAATCCAGCTCAAAACTGCCTTGGCATGATTACCACACACACACACACACACACACACACACACAATTCTGATATGCAGCTACAACTCATTTTGAAATAAAACCAGAAATGACATAACATCCCTGCTGGTCATACTGGGAGTGCTGTTGTGACCTGAGGGGGCAGGATCAGGGATCAACAGCCCCATCCCCTTAGCACCAGCCCATCACTGCTTAGAGACATTCTTGTAAATAAACCCCCTTACTACATTGAAAAAAACTAACAATACAAAACTATTTTGATAGGAACTGAAATAAGAAAAAACAAAATAATAATATCTAGACTGGCAACTAAGATACACGTTACAGTCTTCAACAGACCACTAGACTTTTTTTTTGGTGGAAGGGAGATTTTTTTTTCTTGAACTGTATTCTCTGTATCAAAGAAATGTTTCTGTGCAAGTACAGACATTAACTACAGGCAACAGATTTGCATAGGAGAGATGGGGTGCAGTATTTCTTCTCTGCCATTTCATTAATCTGTCTGCTTTTTTATAATGCAAAAAAGTGGGATAATGATTCCTTCAAAGTTAATGTTTAAATATAAGGCTATTTGAGAAGTACATGCCATATTCTACCAAAAAGGTAGTACTTTTCTTTGTGTTTAGTAAACAGCACAGATGATAGCATGATTTGTTAACCTTTCGCCATCCCACCACTGAAATAAGAGACCAGACAACAGTGTGGATTGAACTATGGACAACTTTTATTTAAATGTTACCTGAATTAACTTTATGTGACTTGCAACATGTAACTGAAGTGGCATGAACCTGGTGTGGATTTAAGTTGAGGTAGTGGCCCTCCATGACCTACCCCTTGGCTAAGTTGGGCAAAACCCCAATATAGTAAATTCTAATGTTTCTAGAGTGACACCTAAGGAAAATGTATGAAGACTTCTGCCTCAGATAAGTCCAAAGAATTTTATGGAGGCCAGAACTCTCCCTGTTTCAAGGCCATTTTTGTTCACCCTTACGTCGGGTATGTTCCTGGCCTACACCACAAAGGGGCACCTTAGGTGTACACCAAATGTAAACCTATGGCTGCTTTCCACCACAGATTAGGAGTAAACATCTGTTTTACCCCTAAACTCCACCAGGCTATCCAAAGCAACCTTAATTACCCTTTGCAAGTCATCCAGGAATTGGTGATTGCCTGCATCTGAGAGATGGATACCATCACCTCAGAAGAAATCAGGCCTAAGGTGTGTGGTGTCAGTATGTGGAATGTACGAGCCCATGCTTTGTCTAACACTTTGTGTATAGCTCAGCTTACTCTCTTTCTTGCCACATCAAGCTTCTTGGCCACTTGAATCTCTGCATAATAGCAGACCACACAATGTGGGTGCGAGGCCACACCTCCTTGATCTTCCAGAAATCAAACAAACCAAGGCTTTGTCTTTAAGTAGGCCCAGGTCATTTCCACCCAAATGGATCACAAGTACATCAGGAGAGAGCCTTTTCCCCGATGCAAACAGCAATGGGCACAAACTGTGCCAACTGAGAGCTCCCTTGCCTCTCCACTCAATAATGGCCAGGGATGCAAGGCCCAGATGCTGGCACAGGGACTTATGTGAGCCTGTCTTTCCGCCCAGTGCACATATGTAACTGTGGCCACAGATCAGAACCTGCTCAGAAACCTCACATCTGAAAAGACACAGAAATTAGTGTAACAAAACAGGATGAATATTAAGAATGATAAGCTTTGGACTTCCATCTGCCCAGAGTTTGAATTTAGCCACATTGTAGCCCATGGCTGCTGCTGTTTGAGGCAGCCCCAATTTGAAACGGATGTGTTCCAAAACTGTGGCCTTGAATGCCCAATACTTCAAGTGCTTTGGATGTGACTGATCAAAATTGGTATTTAGTGAGTGGGATGCCATCCTGGTGACAAAAAAGAGGACCGGCTGCTTCACCTCTTAGAGCTACATAACTTGCTATAGCCTTAACCAGTAGGCCTGGGCGGTTTCGTTCGTTAATTTTGTAATTCGTTAAATATTCGTTAATTTTAGCAATTACAAAATGATTACAAAACTTATTTTTAAACCCGGAAGTGTTTTTAAATATCGAAACGGCAGGCGCCAAAATTTTTTGTATTTCCGTCCATTTTGGAAATACGTAAGATGGCCACCTGACGATGCTTGCTGGGAGCTCTCCTCTCTCGGCGCCAGCTGAGCAAGCGAGCGAGAGGGCAAGCGAGAGGGGAGAGCGGCGAGCGAGAGGGGCGAGCGGCAAGCGAGAGGGGCGAGCGGCGAGCGAGAGGGGCGAGGGGCGAGCGAGAGGGGCGAGCGGCGAGCGAGAGGGGCGAGCGGCGAGCGAGAGGGGCGAGCGGCGAGCGAGAGGGGCGAGCGGCGAGCGAGCGGCGAGCGAGAGGGCCCGCCAGAGTGAGTGCCTGCCTTCCCTCCTTAATAATAATTTTAATTTCTCCTCCCTATTCTACTAAATTAATAATTAAATTAAAAAAATATTTAAAAAATATTGAAAAAAAAAGGGCGCCATCTTTACAAAATGTTTTGTAAATATTAACGAAATTTCGTTAATACCAAACTTTTTTAAGGGAAAATTTTGTAATTATTTTAAATATCGAAACAAAAAAAACCCCAAACTGAGCTCAATGGGTCAAGCTGCTCTCTAAGGCAGCCACACCCCCAAAATAGTTCCAACAGAACTATTTTCCAAATGGCTGGCCTCCTTTCAGTGTGGGTGGCAAAAGGCTTCCCTGCCCCAGCAGTGCAGGAGCACTGGAAGCAAAATTTCATTACATAAATTTATTTTCAATGTGCATTTATTGTAGCCAATAGAGTCAGAGAGCTATGCATTCAAACTAATACATACAAAGATCATTGCAGCTCCTTAAAACATTTGACATTTTGGGCATACAAAAGTGTGAAGGAAGAACGATTCCTTTAATTTAAAATCCATTTTTATTCACTATGCAACTGTTATTTTTAAAAGAATTTTAACTTCTCTACAAAATAATCAGGCTACATTAGAGTTTAGTAACTTTCCTATTTGCATATGCATATATATAAAATGAAAAGTAGTTATTTATGTCAGAGAGTGCCATTAGACAAAGCATAGTAGAACTGAATGGCAGGAACAGGAGAAGCAGTTGATGATTTCATGAAAGATGAAATATCATTAGAGTGGGGAAGTTTCTCAGCATCATTTTGTGACAATTTTATTGGTATGCTGGCAATCACAGCTACAAAGAGACTCCATGGTGAGAGATAGTATAAATGTACGTATTGCTTCCTAAATACAAAAAAAGGGTATTATTGTGATGCCATGCTCTTCTTATTAACTTTCAGGAAGATTTCATGGGCAAAATCAATGAGGTAAACTGGCAAAACAAAGATGTTCCTTACAGTTCATGAACTTGTAGCTCCATTTGAATATAGTATACTTTGAATATATCAAAATTTTAATTTTATGCCAAACTAATTTATATATTATACATTCCTAAAGTAGCAAAGTGGCTTGTAACTTGTATACTAATGCCTTTCTCATATTTCTTTGAAAATTCTCATTTCTACCAAAAAACATTTCTCAGATTTATGTGGTTGTTAACTAGAGTTCTGATTCATGGCAAACTGTCCAGATAGTTGACTTTCTTGTCTTTTGGTGGACTGTAATGTTAGTCCTTACTAGAAATACCAGTTCCCAAGAATAGTTTTTAAGTGATTGCTAGCATTGAAAAACTGATCTAGAGATACTGTTGAATCTAAATAGTTGAATAATATTACTCTTTGGGAGTTACTCAAGATGAATATTATAACTAGTAAATATTTTATTAGGGTCTGTGTACAACCTGAAAATATTTTCAGATGTTAAATACTGAATATTTTGTATGGTTCTTCACAGAGATTTCTTTGTGGAGACTGGAAACTTTTATCTAATAAATGTGAGTTTAGCTTACAAGGGCATAGTTGGCATTAGGACTGTACAAAACGTTGTTTGTGCCTTGTTTGTCATATCGATTTCATATGATTTCTACATACCTGGAGCCATTTACGAGACTTACATAACTCTTCTGAAAGTCATAGGTAAGTATTTTGAATCTAAAGTATTTTCTGTGGGCATCCCTCACGTTTTTTAATATTGAATAGTTTGTACAAATCTTATGAAATAAATATGATAAACAAAACACAAACAAAATTTTGCACAGCTCTATTGTTTATTTTATCCCACCTGTCGTATGTTCGACTTACAGCATCATAACATTGTGAAAATGATTGACAGGTGCTGCAGATCTGTGGAAAAAGTAAAGAAAGGTGCACTGGAGCAGCAAAACAAACACATGTTTGGCGAGGGAAGAAATAACAGGAAACTTAACAGAGTAGGAGAAAGAACAGGAAGTCAGGGACCGGGACAATAAAATGGGAAAAAGTTTTTAAAATGTCAAAATTCTTTCCAAACTAATACAATCTAAGGTAGATGAATGTCACTGCAGCAATTTTTTGAAAGGATTTGGGATTTCTAAAAATAATGAAATTAATTAGTCAGATGAAATCCCAATTCATATTGCTTATTGTTGCAGTTAAAGATTTGAAAGGAATAAATAGTGTGTGCTTTAAAGGGAACACAGTTGATGCAAACTCTTCTTACTTGTTTAACTTCTGTCAAACACAAAATCTTGCAATCCATTTTGAAACAAGGATGGGAAGAAAATGAAAATAACATCTGAGAAAACATTGATAACAACAAAAAGCATGAGAAATGTCTATATTCCTAATGGATTGTGGACTAAATTATTGATAAAATGTATAAATAACTTATTTCATATAAAATATGAAACAAAATAATCTGTTACATACAATAATACTGACATCTAAGTATGAATCTGCTCTGCTTATATACATAGTAAATGCAAACATTTTCCACCCATCATATTCCAGTTTTGTACTTATGCTTCTATCAGTTCCAAGAAAAGCAGCTAAAGGTGTGTTGTGATTTTATGGGAATCTATGGAGCAGACAATTATAAAATGACAAGCTAAAACCACTGTTGCTTTGTCCGGGCATGATGTACAGCTTTAGAGTATTGCTGAGCATCAATACGTAGAGAGTAAGGTTCACATTAGTGATAGTGGAAGAGCAGTTTCAAGAGTTCAGTGTTGATACTAAAATGATATAATGCAGAAGCAGTATATCTTGAAGAAGTGCACATACTGAAGGATCAAATTTAAGGAAAGAAAATGTAATTTCTCGTTAATGGAAAATCTGTGCCCCTCAGATGTTTTCTCACTTTCAGGTGCCACAGCACTACTAAAGTTTGAGTTGATGTGTGATTGTGAAGGATTTTACCATTACCCGGAAAGATGAACATTTTCTGAGTAAGATTTTGTTTGTAAATAATCTGTTGGGCAGAAATCACAGACATAGGAAGCTATCCTATACTGAGTTACATCATTGGTCCATCTAGCTCAGAACTGTAAATGTTGGCAACAAATGTTTTTTGTTTGTTTGTTTTAAAATGAACATTCTGTTCTAGCTCTACGTGGAAATTTCCCAACACTTTCCATTTTGTAGGCCTGAAGCTGTTTAACTTCAAAAATCAAACAAGTTCTTGTGGCAAAATACTCTATGGGAACTGAATCAACTTGGATACCTCTACACTGAAAATTCTGACAAAATTCTGAGAGTGCCTTGGACCGCGAGAAGATCCAATCAGTCCATACTTCAGGAAATAAAGCCTGAGTGCTCATGGGAGGGAAGGATATTAGAGGCAAAGATGAAGTACTTTGGCCACATAATGAGAAGACAGGAAAGCTCGGAGAAGACAATGATGCTGGGGAAAATGGAAAGAAAAAGGAAGAGGGGCCAACCAAGGGCAAGACGGATGGATGGTATCCTTGAAGTGACTGACTTGACTCTGAAGGAGCTGGGGGTGGTGACGGCCAACAGGGAGCTCTAGCATGGGCTGGTCCATGAGGTCATGAAGAGTCAGAAGCGACTGAATGAATAAACAACAACACACACTGATGCCTATTTTGAGACTGATCTGACATGTTGAATGCCAGATAGAATTAAATAAATGTCCCCACACGAACTCCCCACTCACTTTGGAAATGGGAGATTCCCATTGCCCAGCTGTGTGGTCACCCTAATTTTGTCCCTCTCACCTCTATATCATGGTGGTTTCAGGTCACAATATGGGACCTGACATCAACCAGAGTGATGGGATGCAGAAAGATGGGAAAAGATGAGATGAGGCAATCCCTCCCCCCACCTCCCCCTTCCAAGAACTCTATGTCATGCAGGAAAACATCAGAGCAAACAATGGGAAACAGGAGGTTCTATGTCATGGCTGGAAACCATCATGACACGGGGCATGCGAGGAAGGAGCCTGCCTTCACATGTCCCAGGTCCACCCAAGGCTATGTAATGCTGGATGTCAGTGGGAACAGTTCCAGTCAATTCTGTTTGGGAACCAGCCTAATTGTTCCCACTGGCCTTAAGTCAGGGAAAAGACTAAATTTTGTGGTAGAATTTGGATGTTTTCCCCCAACTTTGGGATAATATATATGGTTCATGGCACCATATATAATATATATGGTTCAAGGGGCCCCAAAGCTAAGATTTCAATGCAACTCCTTATATAAGTCCTTATCTAAACACATGTTTTCAGGCCCTCACTACTAGGCATCTTTTAAACTGATAGAATAGCTCCAGATGAATAAAATTTGGTTTGTTCACATCTCTTTGGGTATTAGTTTGGGTTCATGGCCAGATAAACATTTTCCTTCACTGAGACCTTATATGTGTCTAATTTTTTGACCGTTGATAGACTGTTGATGCTATTTGTCTCTTGACCACTGATGGTTAGCCAATCACAAAGTCATGAAAGAGGGGAGGGAGGTCAGGTTTCTATTTTGTAAAACTTCCTGAAGGGGAATTGTCACCAGACATATGCATATTGATTCCTCTATGTGGTTGTCAGGTTTGCTCTCTTGCTTGTTAAAAAGGCAATTGTTCTGATTTAAATTTAGTTGGGTTATGAACTCACTGTGTGGTCCGTTATTTTCCAGCCTTAACCAGAATCCCCACAGAATAGAGACAATCTTACTGATGATTGATTAAATTGATGAACTTTTAAAGATCATAATAAGGTGACAAAGATAATGTAGTTGAAGCATTCTAAGCAATTATGGGGATGAGAGGCATGAACAAAATAGTAAATATTATTAATTTAGATGTTTTCTCATTTACACAGAAATAATTATGGCACCGTGTTATCTTGAAGTTAGATTTGAAATGGCTAGAGATTTTGCAGCATTAATGCAGGGAAGAGAGCTGTGCAGAAAAAGCTGCCAGATGCATTGTGGTTTAAAGGTAAGTCACCTCAATCTTTTCTCCCATTCTAACTGCTGCCATCTATGTAATGCCAGTTCATAACATTTAACTTTGATTTATTGATTTGGAGCTCAGTATACTGAGAATCAAAGTTTTGAGCTAGAAGATGCTCTTTGCTTTTTGATCCCTACTGGTGTTTTACTGCTATTCTCTATCATTTTGAGTTAAGTGATGCTCTCTTTGCTTCTAGCTCTTGTCAGTCTATTTAGTGTATAAAAAGCTGCATGTTTCTTCCCTAAGGTGCATCAAAGAACGATCAAATCTTATAATGCCATACTCCATACATAATTTATAGCCCAGGCTTAAGACGAACATAGAAGAAGAGATGGTGATCTAGCAAAATGGATGCAAGTAATAAAGGTCAAAGCCATCCATTCAGGGGATGGCAACAATAATGGCCTTTAATCTGGATGATTAAATGTGACTCCAAATTAGAAAGGTTTACATTCTGAGAAATACATCAAAAACAAAAATACATGGAATTCCTGACCAATTTGATCATCTGTTTTCAAAGCATATTTCATTGAACATGGAGAGAGCTCAGGAGCTGATCAAGAAAAGTTTCTTCTATTAAAAAACATTCAAGTACGGTTCATTGATGGTACCACTTATTTCAATATCTTTTATTTTTGAAAATGTATCCTAGCTATCTGAAGTCAGTCATCAACTAACCATATGTAAAACTCTTAATGCAAATAAAGGCAATTAAAATATTTTCTCTCAAACAAAGGCAGTACTTATGCTATCAGAAGGAGCAAAATGTTCAGGGGAAATTTGAATATATTGTTTATTCATTTAGAATTTGACTTATATATTGTTTTCCCTTGTTACTATTGTCACTGTTATTAGCTGCCCAGGCTGCATGTTACTGAAACGTATATGTGTGTGAGTGGTGGGATATCAATACCATTCTCATCTGAGAGAGAATGGTACAAGAATGATGTTTTCATGAACATTAACATACATATAAGACTAATATATAAATAATAATGCTATATAATTAACATACATATAAGACTAAAATCACCTTATCTCTCTCCTGAGGAATCTGTATAAGGACCAAGTAGCAACAGTAAGAACTGATCATGGAACAACAGACTGGTTCATGATTGGAAAAGGCATACAGCAGGGTTGCATACTCTCACCCAACCTATTCAACTTGTATGCAGAACACATCATGCGATGGGCGGGGCTTGAGGAATGCAAGGCTGGGGTGAAAATTGGTGGAAGAAACATTAACAACCTTAGATATGCAGACGGCACCACTTTGATGGCCGAAAGCGAGGAGGAGCTCAGGAGCCTTCTAATCAAGGTGAAAGAAGAAAGCGCAAAAGCTGGGTTGCAGTTAAACATAAAAAAACCCCAAGATTATGGCAACAAGAATGATTGACAACTGGGAAATAGAGGGAGAAAACGTGGAGGCAGTGACAGACTTTGTATTTCTAGGTGCAAAGATTACTGCAGATGCAGACTGGAGCCAGGAAATCAGGAGACACTTACATCTTGGGAGAAGAGCAATGACAAATCTTGATAAAATAGTGAAGAGTAGAGACATCACACTGGCAACAAAGATTCCAATAGTCAAAGCAATGGTATTCCCTGTAGTAACCTACAGATGTGAGAGCTGGACCATAGGGAAGGCTGAGAGAAGGAAGATAGATGCTTTTGAACTGTGGTGCTGGAGGAAAGTTCTGAGAGTGCCTTGGATAGCGAGAAGATCTAACCAGTCCATACTTCAAGAAATAAAGCCTGACTGCTCATTGGAGGGAAGAATAGTAGAGGGCAACATGAAGTACTTTGGCCACATCATGAGAAGAAAGGAAAGCTTAGAGAAGACAATGATGCTGGGGAAAATGGAAGGAAAAAGGAAGAGGGGCTGACCAAGGGCAAGATGGATGGATGGGATCCTTGAAACGACTGGCTTGACCTTGAAGGAGCTGGGGGTGGTGATGACCGACAGGGAGTTCTGGCGTGGGCTGGTCCATGAAGTCATGAAGAGTCAGAAATGACTGAACGAATGAACAACAAAAACCTTAAGTCAAAGTAGGAAAGCAATCATAAACAGGTGCTATCAACGCAACCTTCTGAAAATAGAACAATACTAAAACATGTAAAAGTGTGTTTTTCAAGTATTGGGAAATCCTATTCAGGATCTACCAATACTTGTAAAACACAAGAAATCTTGCAGTATGGAAATTAATCTAGGCACAATTTGTAATTTTGATGCAGAAAACAACATTTTCTGTGAAGGAAACAGTAACTTCAGTACACAAACTAATATGTTTTTATTTTATTTTAGAAATATTATTTAGAAATATTCTGTAGAGAAAATGCTGCTACCTGAATGCAGTTTCTGTGCCCCTTCAAAGAAATCACACAGACAAATGTGTAGAATGTCCTGACTACAGCATTTTCTTCTCCAGATACAGCATTTTCTGCACATAAATATTATTTTCAGCACAGAAAGTGCTATTTCCTGGGAGGGAAGGATGCTGTTTTCCAACAACATCAGAATAATTCCCAAACTGTGAACATTTTTAGAATAACTGTGCAGCATTTGAGGACTTTCTTGCAGTAGGGAGAAACTTGTTAAAATCATTCATTGTTTCCTTTGAGAGCAAAACTACTGAAGATTGCCTGTCTAATTCTGACAGTGTCATTTACATATAAGCATTGATGAGAGTGATTTTCCCAACTGCTATGACAGTGAAGTTGCTCTTTGAAGCAAGAGCCAAAATAGAAAGTTGCTGCCACCATTACTGCTAGTGATCATAGAACGCCCTTCCCCTTTAGCTACTAGAAATATATTTAAAAATTCACCCATCACCATGAAAAAAAAACATTTTTCTAATGTCTTCCTAATCTCTTTGCTGACTTCCTTCCACTCCTCGGCTGGGTTGTAAATCAAACTATGCATCTCGTTGAATACTTAAACATTTCCATTCATAGGAAAATAAAGAGGGGACAATGAAGGAGAGACTTTTAAAAACATGGTTAGTGCATTATTTCTAAGCAAGTAACATATACTGCCTAGAAGTTTGGTGAAGTCTCTATCTCTAGGGTTTTTTAAACAGAAGCTGGATGGACATCTGCTGGGGATGCTTTGATCGTGTGTCCCTGCTTAGCAAGAGCTTGGTCTGGCTGGCTCTTGTGGTCTCTTCCAATTCTATGATTCCATGTTTCTAAGTCCCTCAGGGGGCAAATGCCCCTTTTACCAAAATGTGTAGGGCTACTGTCAGCATGGTGCTCCTGACCTCATTTCTTGTGAATGTTCTTACACACCCAATCACATGTATGCACCCACTCTTCAACATGTAAGCGGGTGAACTACTAGAGAACATTCATTGGAAGCCTTTGTGGAAAGATTAATAGGCTTGGCCACCAAAATTCAGCTCAGAGATTCACTGTAACTGAAATAAAGGATAGTTCTTTTCTGTTTACATGTTTGTAAATAGTAGTAATACAAAAAGATAAAGAGCGCAGTCTCAATCAGATTGCTCAGATGTATACTGCAAATCTATGTATGCGTTCTTTTCACTGAATTATTGAAGCTTGCTTTTGACTAGGCATTCATAGTCTTGCTCTGGTTACATTAGGTAACTGACTTTTCATAAGCTTTTGAGGATTTATTTGCATACTACATGCAAAAGAGTGTATGCCCAATTCTTAACCTTTGCCTAGTTTATTGTCTGAGTTCTACAATTAGCAAATGATTTGCATAAAATCTAGATTATGCTGCCCAGGTTTGTGAAACAGGAATGTGCTGATCCTAGCTCCTTTGTACTAATAGATTCTAAATAAATAAAATTACAATCGTGCATAAAGAATTCTACATATCCTTTTCTATAAGGAGGCCCATATTTCTCTACTAATACGTTTGTTGTGCAAACCTGGAAATGTATACTCTCCAAGGGAACATAAAAGCAGGTTTAGAAAAGAGAAATATCCTGCTAATGTAGCAACTGCATTGTTAGTTATTCGACAAAAGCATTGAATTTGAAGAGAGCAAAACCAGCAAATATATCACACAGTTCTAAATGCCAGCTTACTGCTGTGCATGAACATTGTAACTACCTGTCCTTGAGTAAGGCAATTCAAACAACAATATAGAAAAGAGAGATTTTAACATGTCTGGCTTCACATAACCCAGGAGGATATGACATATGAAAGCAATACTCTGTTTAGTGTGGGAATCAATTTTATTTCTATAACAAAATATTTTCTCTTGCTTTCACATTCTGTTTTTCCAGCATTGCACTGATGTCATTTTGCATTTGCTTGCCTTGTAAAACTGGTCACTGAGTAACATAGTCAAAATATTGTTGCACCAGAAAAATGACATTGCAAATGTCAGGGAAGTATTTTTGATATTCTTATAATTGTTTTATATTGTGCATTCTCTTAAAGCAGCGAAAGAATAGATCCTTTAGTTCTATTCATGTGATATTACCCCATTCACCATCCATTCAAGGATACAGATGTAGATGGCTTTAATGGCCGGAATCACTGGGTGGTTGTAGGATCTTCGGGCTATATAGCCATTTTCTAGAAGCATTCTCCCCTGACGTTTCACCTGCATCTGTGTCAGGCATCCATAGATGCAGACTTCTGAGGATGCCTATCATAGAGCAGGCAAAAAATCAGGAGAGAATGCTGCTAGAATATGGCCATATAGCCCAAAGACTACAACAATCCACAGATGTAGATCTTTGTAAATTTTATTCTTCCAGACAAGGTTGAAACATTTTATCATTTCCCTCAAAAGTGTGCATTTTCTGTACAGAAAGCAATTTTTCAGCAGAGAACTATATTTTGTTTTGCAAAAATGTTATATTCTGCACAGAAAATAGTTTTTCTATAAGAATCAGATTTTCTCCAGAGCAATGTTATTGTCTGTGAAAAAAGTACATTTTTATCACATGCATTTTTAAAACACAGAATAAATCCTGCACTGTAAAGGTTTACACTGCCATGGATTTTCTTCACCAGAGTTTACTCATTCTCAAGAAAAATGTTTTAAAATCATTTTAATACCATTCAAGTAAGAAATGACCTATCTATCTTGTGCAGCACCAGCTTATTTGGGACATAATTCATATTTAGTATCTACCATTTAATTCTCAGAGATATTGTCTGGGTCTGGGGCACTCACAGACAACTGTGGACAATGTTCTCTGGCGCAGAATGTTCCAGCATATTATAAAATGGACAAACCAATTTTGCTATTGCACCTACTACAGAAAATAGCAAAAAGTAAAATAAAGAAAATTTAATGAGGAAGAAGATGAACATAAACATAGATTGAATATCAAATGGAAAATGAGTAAACACTGTCCACAGCTTCAGGGAACCACTGACCACATAGGAAAGCTGATGAAGAAACAAAAACATACAAACTATCTTTGGTAAAGGTAAAGGTTTTCCCCTGACCGACTCTGTCCGACTCTGGGGGCTGATGCTCATCTCCATTTCTAAGCCAAAGAGCCGCCGTTGTCTGTAGACACCTCCAAGATCCTGTGGCCAGAATGACTGCAAGGAGCGCTGTTACCTTCCCGCTATTGATCTACTCACATTTGCATGTTTTCAAACTACTAGGTTGACAGAATCTGGGGCTGACAGCGGAAGCTCCCCTGATTTGAACCTCTGACTTTTTGCCCAACAAGTTTAGCAGCTCAGTGGTTTAACCCCCTGCGCCATCAGGGGTTACACAGACCCACTAAGAAAAACCAACAAGTGCTACATTCAGCAAAGGACAAGAGGGATCCTCTCACCTCTGCAGGAGTCTACCATATACCATGCAGCTATGGACAAGTCTACATAGGGACCACCAAACACAACATCCAAAAACGAATCAATAAACGTGAAAGGAACTGCAGACTAATTCCACCAGAGAAGTCAGCCATAGTAGGACACTTGATGAACTAATATGTAGCATATTATTTGATCACACAGAAATGCTGGACTACTCGAACAACCACCATGACAGACTACAGAGAGAAGCGGTTGGAATCCACAAGCAAGCGGACAATTTCAACAGAAAGGAGGAAACCATGAAAATGAACAAAATCTGGCTACCAGTTTTTTTAAAAAAATAGAATAATGACAGTAAATAAAGAGCAATACTCAATAAACAGGGGAATTCCAGACAGGAAACAATCAAGGCCAGCTAACACCTTCCAACAAAGGATTCCCCTAGGGAGGAAGCAGCCAAGCTTTGAAGCTGCAAGGAATGCATGGTAATCAAGGTGGCCAATTGCAACATTCATACCTGCCTCACAGAGACATGAGTTATTTCTCCCACCCTGGACATTCCACAGATAAACCCCGCTTTCTTCATTTCCAACAGAACTCTCAACCTCTGAGGATGCCTGCCATAGATGTGGGAGAAACATCAGGAGACTATGCTTTGGGAACATGGCCATACAGCCTGTGCAACTCACAGCAATCCACAAACTTTGTAATACTGCAAATAAACAGAATGGTATTTTATGGTTTACAACTATTCAAGGAGACTACACAGAGAATCAAGTTAATGTGAAGATTAAGAAATCATTCTTGAGATTCCAGGTGTCAAGCTTGCATTTTTTATTCATTTGCTGCCAATTGGTTAGATCCTCTTTTTCTGTCAGATCTTTAAGATGTTTACTCACCTATCTTTCATTATCTGTCTGTTATCACTTTACAGCAGGCATGGGCAAACTAAGGTCCGGGGCCCACATGAGGCCCCCGGGGTGCTTACTTCAAGCCCTCCTCATTTTCCCTGTCCTCTTGGCAGAAGGACACAGAGGCCCACCAAAAAGATGGGGGAGGAAAGCGTGTAGCTGCTGAGAGCCCTCTGGAACACTGTCAGCCACTGTGTGTCTTGCCCTCCTCCTGGCATAAGGATGGTGTGAGCGGCCCCATCCTTTTGCCAGGACGTCTTGAGGAAGGCACGGTGCAGTTGAGAGTCCCCTGGAGCACTCTTAGCAACCATCTGTCTTGTTCTTTTCCTGGCATAATGCCAAGAGGACAGCCTTAGGATTGGGGAGGAGGATTGGGGCAGTCACTGTGTGTCCTGACTTCCTCCCAGCATAAGGATGGCCCGAGCAGGAAGAACAACCTGTGGATGACCTGGGCCCTGCCCTGCCCCTCCTGGCCCTGACCTCTCTCAGGCTCTCCCTACCCAGTGTGTACCTGGCCCTGCCAACTGGATCCCCAATGAAGCCCCAAGACAAAAATGTTTGCCCATGGCTGATTTATAGACTACAAAACACTAACCAGGAAGGTCTTTTGAAGATATAAATCATGCAGTTCTAATTTATTGTGGGAAAAAGGTGGGATAATTTTGTCTTTCATTACTCTCATCTGCATATAGTTGGTGGACTGAGAGGGAAGGAAAACATTGAGGAGGAAATCCTAAATCTGATGCAATAATAGGCTGCAGACAGTGTGCATGGTGTGTTGAGGATCTTTATTGATTTTATTTTGCTAGGCAAACATGATTTTTCTTTGACTAAGGTCCTGTACTCCCTCTCCATGGATGTTATACTTCCTGTTACTCCGTTGTTTATAGTTAAAATCAATTCAACATTTCAGGGAATCCTGGACTGAAGAATCTCTGAGTATCTTTGTAGTGGCATTTTGAACTCATTGGGAGAGATGAGATAAGGTTTAGAAATAGTCATATCAGTGAAAGATTCAGGTGTGTCCTATGCCTATGACTGTGAATAAATGCCCTGAATCAAGATGTTGTAGATAACTTTTTTATTTCCTCAATTGACTCTGAAATCTTGACCCTGAAATTGTGTGATTTAGTGTAGATCCACAGGTACTAGAAAAAAAAAACTAGTGGGTACACTTCATTGGCATGGTACTTCTCTCCAATGTGCCAGGATATAAAAAAGAAACAAGGGGGGTGGGGGATGGGGGGGGGTTAAAGCTTTTTTTGCTTTAAGATTTCAAAATAGAAAGTTGAATCAAGACTGAGAAGTAATTCAGTCTTTCATGCACTTATTCCTATAAGAGAAAAATGAAAGAAAAAATATCCTCAAAATTAACAGTGAGGGAATTAATGATTTTAATCTAATGTGGATGGTATTATGCATATATGAATTTGTGTCCCGGCATTGAATGTTGCTGTATATATGCTGTGCTCTACCCTGAATCCCCCTCGGAGTGAGAAGGGCAGAATATAAATGTTTTAAATAAATAATAATAAATAATTATGTTGTCATTTTAATCCAAACCATTTTAGGTGAATTTTGTATGTTTTGAGACACTGTGTAGGTGCCATTTGTAAGCCACTTTGAGTCCCCCCTGGGGTAGAGAAAGGTGGGGGTATAAATAAGGTAAATAAAGAAATAAAGAAATAATAAAACCTCATGACTTGCAATTTTTCACAATGAAGGAAAGGGGAGAGAAAAAAGGTAAATATTGTATATATCTGCATTGTTGAGGGCTAGTTTTTCAAAACTTGTTTGTGTATGCGATTAGATTCAAATTAGAGTTCTGGCTGCATATAAAGGTAGTAAAATCTCATTCTGATCATACAACATGTTGTGAATAAAAAAATAACATTTTAATCCTTTTTTAACATTCTACAATGGGTTAGTCAAACCCTGCTATGGATTGAGCATGCTTTACTTGCTAGCAATGGGCTTTTTAAAACTATGCTAGAGGAAAGCAAATCCCTGCCAAAAATATCCATGCTCTCATGACACTTATTATGTAAAATATTATATCAGGTAAATATCAATGTAGGTCTTTGTATACCCTTAAGGATTCATTTCACAAAGAAAATGTGCAGCCCCTTTTCAAGTTTCATCAGAGCTTCTTTAAATATTTAAAATTGAAATAGTCTTTCTTCCTCCTTACTCCGGCCGATGAAAGGGTAACTTGCCTTTAGTTTTCAGAAAACATGAAAGGGGCCAGATCACTACTATCAAAAGCATCCCTCCTTCTTGGGAAAAAATGCACTTTCAAGACTTCAAATAAAGAAAACATTTTTTCTTTAGTCTCCTGTTCTTACACAAGATGTTGAACTCTTTTAATCCCATTATATTTAGCACAGAGGGAGTATGGGAGTTACTTTCAAACAATAGGGAAGCTTTTAAACTATGTTATATAAGTGTACTGTTCTGTGTTGACTACAGTGCTGATATTTTCCAGCACATATGCATGGAACAGACTGGAGTTTTTCCCCTTAAGCCTCTTGCAGAAGGAAATACTGCATTATCTCACATCACCTTGGCACCACCAACCTGATATTAAATCACAGATCTAGACAATAACAAGCATGAATCCAGCACTTTCCAATTCTTCTATGGGATAAAAGCACAGACATCAGACACAAAGCATTATGTGCTCTCAGTAATGAATCTCATTTTTTTTTTACATTTTTAAAAGTGTCAATCATCTCATATTCAAGTTTCATGGGAAGTGGAACAAGAGTAATGATAGTGATAATGATGACACCAACAGGAACATATCATAGGTAACATTTATGACCTCTTGTAACAGAACTTCTTTCCATTCTGGCCCTGAAGATCCAAACTTAGACTTTGGTCTTTTAACTTGCCCAATTTCCATTCATGATTTTTCCCTGAATCAAGTCCTCGGATCTCAAAGGGATCTCTATGTGGAAGGTAAATATGCAGGAATCATTCGTGTGCCACACGCCAGTGGTGTTACACCACTGGACTGGCACACCAAGGCACTTGACTATCTGTAATGTCACAACATTCTTGGCCTTTTCATTGTTTTCCAGACTGGCTTGATCCAGACAAGCCTATTTAAGTGGTGAGATGCTTTTTCTCACATAGTGAGCTCAGATAATTCAACATACTGCCCAATGTGTGTGTACACAGTTTTGATGGTGCTCTTCTGCCTGGACTAGATGGCCCTTGGGGGTCTCCTCCAACTCTGGGATTCTATGAAAATGTAGCCTTAGTTAATATTGGTTCATTCTATTGGTTAATATGAGAGACATTCAATTTTGTGTTTTTTTTAAAAGGGAGGCGGGTTAAAGGTTTTTGTCAAAACTTTTTTTAAAATTCCTAAAATCTATGAATATTTCTGAAAGTTTGGGGTGGGGGATGATCCCCTGTTACCTTGTGTCATTGTACAGAAAATTCAAGGAGACAGCTCTTGTAGTTGTTTATAAAAATTTTGAAAATTCCCTAAAATCTGTGTATAAGCAAAGCATTATGAAATCTGTTGGGCTAAAAGTGATATGTTCTACCATTGTAGCAAGTATTATTAGCTGTATAAATGAGGAAGAAAGGGGCCCTGAAATTTCCCCACTTGCACAAATATGATAATGAAATAGTAACAAAATTTTGTTACTGTCATAATAGTAACAAAATTTTCACCAAGTACACTTTAGAAACACTTTAGAAACTAAGTGCCAGCACCCCCCATTTTGTAATTATTTTAGAAACCTTTTTATCAATTGTACATCCCAAGTGTGCATGCTTGTGTGTTAAAAGGAAAACTACACTACTTCATCACACTAGAGCATTGGTTCTCAGCCTGTGGGTCCCCAGATTTTTGGCCTTCAACTCTCAGAAATCCTAACAGCTGGTAAATTTGACCTACAAATTTCTGGGATTTGTAGGTCAAAACACCTGGGGACCCAGAGGTTGAGAACCACTGCACTAAAGAATTAATCCACTTTAAATCCGGTTGCTGCCTCCTGCAGAATTCTGAGGTTTGTAGTTTAGGGAGGAGCCTTTAACACCCTCACTAAACTACAAACCCCAGAATTCTGCTGGAGGCAGAAACTAGATTCATTCTCTTGTGTGATGTGGCCCTATATAAGAATGTTGACCTGCTTCATGTTTGAACATTCTCTTCACTTAAGAATTCTGTTTACATATATTTTAAACCTGATATCTGAACTGTACTTTGACTTTGGAGATGTCTTCTCGTATGACTATAATAGTGCTGATCCATCACGTAATACCAAAATACTTTGTTTTCTCACAGTATTCCTCCATACTATTAGAGCACATGAAACTGAATACACAAAGAAATGTTGTCATTGCATTGTCTGAGTTAATTCTTCCCTTTCTTCATGCACCTCTGCACGGAAGAGACCAACCGGATGGCCAGAGGGGAGCACTTGAATGCCCCCGTGGAAGACCAGTTAGTTCCGGCTTGCATTCCCACCAGTCAGCAGAGGCGATGGGCCTAAGGAACCTTCCTGCAGGTAGCCCCCTCCCCTCTGCAGTCAGCCTTGCTAGTAGTGGGAATAAATAACGACATCTTTAAAATATAGTTGGCT
Organism: Anolis sagrei; assembly: GCF_037176765.1. Classification (NCBI taxonomy): domain Eukaryota; kingdom Metazoa; phylum Chordata; class Lepidosauria; order Squamata; family Anolidae; genus Anolis; species Anolis sagrei. The sequence continues at coordinate 114,055,059 of NC_090025.1, forward strand.
TTCTTTTCTTCCTTTACCTTCACCCACACCAACATGTAACAGCTTGTGAATCTTTTGCTATCTTTTTCTATTGAGCATTTTGGAGTATTTTTTTACAAGATACTATCATAAAAGATTTTAAAACTCCAAGAATCCTGGTACCATGAGTCTGAAAATAGGCTTGTATAAAGTCACAAATGGTGTCCTTGCATTTTTAATAAACCAATTTCAGTCATTGAATTGTCTTTCAAATATATTGATATTGCATCTTTTCAATAAACTATAATATTAAAGGAATGATCTAACCAGTCTGTAAAGATGTGTTTCCTCTGTTTCTAGTAAACTGGTGACCACTATCATGATGCCTCCATGAATGTCAAAGAATATGAACATTTTACAGTATATGGCAGCAGCCTTTATTAATTTTTTTTTCACAATTCTAAGACATTATCTTAAAAGGACTTCAGAGGAAAATAAAATGGTAACATCTCTTCTTCTCGTAAAGGATTTCACATCGTTTAAGTTAAATATATATATATATATATATATATATATATATATGGGACTCTCCATGGTGGTGGGGGGGGGGGAGTGATTTGCCTCTCTCACTGAATAAGGGAGAATGGGTGGTTCCAGTGGAACCACCTGGAAGGAGGGCGGAGGCTGGCTGAGCCATGCGGCCAGCCTCCTCCCTCAGTCTGATCCTAGACTTCAGCCCACCACGCCCGCCCACGGACAGTATAATGTTTGGTTGCCTGCCGGGACCGGGTAGGAATTTTTTCCCCCCTATATTCTGGGGTTTTTTTTCCCGCCTACCCTATACTGTTCTTAGGGGCTAGCTGGGATGGTACATGTTTAAATAGGCCAGCATAAATAGCTTAGGAAAACACGGACATTGAGGTATACACAAGACACCCTTTAAGGGTGGGGGTCGCTACACATCAAACACTCACCTAGAGGTCCCCCAATGGGTGATGGGACATCAATTGGCCCAGAAATAGGATAGTCTGATATCAATAATTTGAGACAGGCTTCTCCGGACTTTTACCTTTGAGGTTGCCCGGTTGGGGATCCAGGGCACACAGATATTACACACTAAATAGCCGAGGACGCTGCCTCGGTTGGCCACCAAGTTCCTAGACACATAGTTTAGTTCAGTTAAAGTTAAATAGGTAACATTTAATAAAGTTGCCCAAATTTGAATCCAAACTACTGTTGTCCTGTCTCGTTATTTCGGGGGTTAAGGGGCAATATATATATATATATATATATATATATATATATTCACTATCAATATGGTTCAGTTCTACTTGTTGTCATCTAAGTAGATGAATCAAATATTTTTCTACTGCTGTTTTGTTATAAAACAGTATTGAAATGTAAGAAATAAAATAAATTATTAAATATGTACTCTTCTAACCTGTAAGTAGCATTATAATACATTCACAAGAGTAAGGGATTCCAAGTGTTTTGCATAAATTTTAAACAATTTTAGATGTAGCTGGAAGAATATTGCTATGTCTCCCTACTCTCTTGTTCCAACACAAGTCCGAACTAGGTGATGCAGTTACAATGTCATTAGAAGTCAAGCTCCTTTACAAAGTCAAAGCCTCACTGTTTTGTTGAAAAGTAGATTTGTATTGAGCTTGGATATCAGGAGATAAACACAAACTTTTTTCCAAGTCTGATTGTTCAGGTTTATCATTTTGAAGGAACTTTGTGCTTAGAGAAATAAAATTTTAATAGGAGGAAATACACATTTCCCATAACGTGAGTTTATCTTAATAATCTCTTTGCACCTGTAGGAATCTGATGCCCGTTACAATACAAATGGGGTGGTGGAGAGGGGGAATAGATTGTCATAAATCTGCAGTCTGAATGAGATCAGAAAGAGAGACATAAAGCAGTGAATCATCTAAGGTTAATGTCCTTGGGGGTACTTTTTTCTCCTTCAGATATTAATGCACAATTTGTGACTTCATGGTCTATGATACAAATGCATTTGCCTCTGATTTGCTCTTCTTTAGTAGTCCTATGTGGGTTTTGAAATCCCAATGCTTTTCACATCTTATAATCCCTACATGCTCTACTTTCATGCACTCAGAGAATTTTTTTAAAGAGGGCAGCATGTTTTACATGTGTATCTTTGCTTCATAATTGAAAACCACACTTCAACAGGACCTCCTATACCATTCCTCCACTTCCACCCTGGGGTATGCAGAGAACAGGAACAGAATATGGAAGGATTGCAGTGATAGAGACACACTGTGTCAGGGGAAAATAGTATTGAACCTGTTTCCCTCTTCACAGTATGTTAATTGTCTGAGGAAATGCTCTTGCTAGGCTTACTGTCTATATCAATCAATGTCCATAATAAAATTGAAAGTATGTATATGGCTGGGGCTTCCATGTCCACCGACAGACTCCCATTCCACAAACAACAATGACCTTCATGTCAGTACTTTGGTTTAAATGTGATGAAAGATTTTTTTGTAGTTTAAACTAGGTGTGTGGTGCAGAAATGCAATGCAGTGTAAGGGTTAAATGCACAGAGCAGTGATTGATGCCTAGAGTATAACTTTGAAGAGTTCCTGTTGTGTCATGCATTCCAGAGATGAGATAAGCACATGTTCTCTCCCAACAATGTACGGCTAAGAGGAAAGATGTGTCTTTTGCTATTCTTGTACTATAGTGTAAATACTATAGCAATAAATCTTTAAGTGCCGCTCCGGGCTTTGGAGCTGACTGAAGGTAGCATGCTTCATTTATTTACTTTTGTGCCTCCAAGCAGACGCTCTGAGGTCAATAAGCTGACACTTCACCAATGAGGATCCATCAAAGACCCTCCCTCCAATGACACTGCAGGTTACAGAGAGTGCTGTGAAATGTAAAAGAGCCCCCAACCCCAGCCAATGTTCTCCACAACACAATACTGCCCATCACCCAAGTGAATGCTTTCATGTGGGGACAATTTCATTCTAGATTTTATGTGTTTCCTCCACCACAAACATTTCAGTATTTCTTATTCTTTCCATTGGTGTGGAATTTGCATGATCCCACCCACTGTCTCTCCCATAACCCTTTCCTACTCTTTTCACAGCAAACAGAGAGGAATTGATCAGCAACTGAATATACTGGAGGGGTTTGGGGGACTGACTCAGCATAATGGAAGCTGTAGTTCATCCTGCGTCAAGACAGAGCACTAGGACCCTTACTGACAATGGACCAGGCCCAAACTTGGCACACATAACCCACATTACCAACTGAACCTATTGGAGGGGTTTGAGGGGACTGATCTACCATGGTGGGAGTTGTAGTTTATCCTGCAGCCAGGGAGCTCACTGAACCCCACCGACACATTTGGAGCAACCTTTCCATAGAGAACATTCAATGTTATATTGTGTTGCCTCTGCAGCAATGTATCAATGAATATACTTCAATCAAGACTATAGGAACATTATAGCACTAAAGCCTGCAATTCATGGACATTATACAGAGAAGGGAAAAGATCCTGGACATAAAAATTTAAGGCTATCCAGAAGTGTATGGTATATTAATGCATATCCAGCTAACAGAGTCAAATGAAAAGTGAATACATAAATCAATTGTAGTTTCTGTTTCAAGAACATAGTTCTTTTCTTAATTACCTTTGAAGTATCCAGAGATTTCAGAGACAATAATATTTCAGCCTTTAAGCTTCTTAATAAACACACTAGAAAAAAGAACAAAAAAATCTGCTTTGCAATACATTTATGAGACTGCAATAATAAATTTTTCACATGCACTCTAAATGGGCAAAGCTTTCTATAAGAATTGTTATATTGTATTCAAGATTCTTTCAGAAATTCCAGTGTATGAGAAGGAAGCAAAGTGATACAAACTAGTTAATCCCATCTAAATTTTACAGTTGATATAAAAGATGATTCCTATTAAAAAACATGGAGAGTCACAGCTTGTAAATTTAAGCTGTAATGCTCACTGCTGTTTAGTTAGCAGGAGAAGGGAGAAGTCATGCAGGCAAATGCAATGTAATTATCATTTTTAATTAACAAAGGACAACACTGTGTTACAAAGTCAAAGATAAAAAAGGTCATTTGAGGTGTGAGTGTTTTGTGCTATGTCCCTAAAGCCTATATAAGGTCCATAAGTGAAATTCGGGGCCTTTTGCTAGAAAATTGTAGGGAATATTTTTAGGAGTTCTAGTGAAAAGGTTAGGGATGGAGAAACTAGAAATATTTCCTGGCAATACGATCTGAAGAGAAACCAGAGTATTATCCCCGAAACAACTGTATATGCTATGATGACTTAAATAGCATTGCTGCTGACCCTCCAACAGATCAGAACTGACTAATCCAATCTGCACAGTCTCATCAAAATGAAGATACTTTTGAACGTAGAGATGTCATGTCATGAATTGTATTAAGATCCTGATGTGGAATGTGGCAGGGGCAGGGGTTAACTCAAATATTGAAATGGTTACTTTCTTAAAAGTTTTGATTTAATAGCTCTGCAAGAATTATGGGTGGTAGATGAGGGGTGAGGGATCACTTACATCTCCCGGGATATGATATCTGGCATAGTAATGCCCAAAAATCAAAAAATAAAGGGAGAGCTTCTGGGGGACTAGGGATCCTGTTGAAAACAGAACTAAACTGGAAAGGAACCAAATTATATGAGGGAGATGATATACCACAAGTGCTAGCTGCAAGGTTCCTTGCAATAGGCATTAAAGTCATGGAAGAAGACTAATCTAGATTTAATCCATGGGTGACAAGGTGTTAAATTTCCTCATTCACCATCACAGGATCCCAATCCAAATCAGAAATCAAGGATGGTGATTTGCAGAAAAATGCACACACCAGGCAACTGTGGGTTCTTAAACATCATAAACATGAAAGTTAAATGCTAGGAAGCATATTGTTTGTTTTTATGAAAGGTTTTTCATGTTCTTCTATTGAAGTGTATTTAGATATCCTGAGACCCATCTATGAAATTGCAAGATTCTGGAGTGTTCTGGAATAGCTTCTCTAAAGTGCTATTTTCTGTTGGACAGACCAGTTAGTAGCATAGATAGGATTCATTCTGTTTTTGAGAAAGAGGTTGTCTTTTTATTTAGGGAGAGCTTACTTTGGATTGCCAGAGACATCTCAATAACATCTCATTATCACACAAGAACTTAAAAGGTAGGAAGAGAGTATACATCCAGTCTGAAATCCTGTGGTTGCTTCCTGCAGAAATTCTGTAGTTTAGTGAGACTCAGTAGTATAGTGAGACTCAGGACCTCTCTGGCAGATCATTTTAAGGGCTCCTCCCCTTAATTACAAGCTCCAGAATTCTACAGGAGCCAGTCACAGGATTACAGATGGGATTAATAAACTTTAGGCTCCACTATTCTTTATGTTCTAGTGTGGTAAGGATGGCATCAGCTCCTCATGATGGGGAAGAGCTTGTACCATGTTGATTCATGTTGCCAAAACATCAGCAGCAACTCTGGGCATGGTTGTCTGGTCAGTCTCATCAAATATCTTGATATTTCCAGGCCAAAATCTGGTGGGACCTGGTAATGGCATCAGGCAATATACATTTAGCACTGAGCATATTTGCTCACAGCCTGTCATTCAAACACACAGTCACAGAACATGCTTTATCTGGTTGGAAATTAAGAGAGAAATCCTAGCTAAAGGGTTTGTTTCAAGACAAAGATGAAGCAAGGAGATTATTCCTTCACATCTACTTAGGAAAACTTGATAAAGAACATTCAATTTAGTTTTCTATCTTCTAGCTGGAAATGTCCCCAGACCTTGCATTAGAAGGTCATTGTGTGGAAGAGGAAAACTCACCTCAGTGAAAAGATAGATGTTCCTGCAAGATACAATTCTACATATTAATAAAGGACAGGTTGTTCTTGAAGCATGGGAAATTTTGAGAAGTTATCTGAGATAGAGATAAAAAGTCAGCTCCTGACCAAAAGTTAAATATTTTGTGGAAGTCTTATTGCAGGTGGGGTTTTCTTTCTCTCTCTTGCATATTTTGTCAGTAAGTTCTTCTAATCTGAAGCCCAATGAATTTCTCCCAAAGGTAACTATTGAATATAATGAATGTGTCTTGTGTAGGAAAAATATCCCTATATTGCCATATTATTGGGCGGGGGGCATGGGACAGTCTTTCTAGCAGAAAATCAAGGATTATTTGAACAAAGATATGCACAGCCTGATAGCATACCAAAAAAGATGGGAAATTTTGAGAAGTTATCTGAGATAGAGATAAAAAGTCAGCTCCTGACCAAAAGTTAAATATTTTGTGGAAGTCTTATTGCAGGTGGGGTTTTCTTTCTCTCTCTTGCATATTTTGTCAGTAAGTTCTTCTAATCTGAAGCCCAATGAATTTCTCCCAAAGGTAACTATTGAATATAATGAATGTGTCTTGTGTAGGAAAAATATCCCTATATTGCCATATTATTGGGCGGGGGGCATGGGACAGTCTTTCTAGCAGAAAATCAAGGATTATTTGAACAAAGATATGCACAGCCTGATAGCATACCAAAAAAGATGGTCATAGACACCAAATAAATACACAATCTTCCAAGCAACAATATTGTTAGGGTGTTTCTTTTAGGAAGAAACTTAAATCATGGTTTTGGGACCAGGCTTTTGGACAGCAAGCATGACAGCACTCTGGATGTTTAATTGGACTGGAAATAGCTATATGGTTTGATAATAATGTTTTAAATTGTTTTAACTTAATGTTTAATCTATTGTTTTAAATTGCTGCTATATTTGTCTGTACGCTGTGGCATTGCACTGTTGCCCATTGTAAGCCACCCTGAGACTGCCCTTGGGGGTTGAGAAGGACGAGGTAGAAATGTTGGAAATAAATAAAATAAATTACCTTCCGATCTCAGCAATATTAATTAACTTCTATTTTTTTCCTGGTGTTTTTTTGTTTTGTTTTCTTGAGGTCAGGGCAGGAAGAGAATTCACTTCCCAATGTAATAGTAACAGGTACTGCAATCCTAGGTACATTTACTTGGAAATAACCAACAGTTTATACAGGGAGAATTGCAGTGAACATGTAGAGGATCAGAACATGCACAAGGCAAAAGAATGAATCAACATCATACATTAATTCAAAAACATTAGAGCTATGAATCTGCTCTAGCTTTAAGAATGAATTTAGAGGAACTATCCAACATTATTTCTGAAGCAATAAACAATACCACTTCTATCTTCTTCATGAAATCAGGCTGCCCTTGACTGCAAATACAATGAGATAAACACTAGGGCTGGGCGGTTTCGTTTCGTAATTTCGTAATTCGTTAAAAATTCGTTATTTTTTTTTGTTATGAAGCGATAACGAACCATTCAGGAGGATCTAAAAAATGAAACGAATTTTTCAATACGTTTCGTAATTGCTTCGTATTCGTTTCGTATTTGTTTCGAAATCGTTTCAAAATCGTTTCGTTATTATTTCCGCATGTCTGGGGCAAGTTTTATAGCTGTTGTTTGTTTAATCAGTGAAAAAAATTTATAAATATCACACCAACAGTCAACAACAGAGGGAGAGGGAAGCTTCAGAAGTTCCCCCTGTCCCATATGGAGGTTTTTTAGCGTATTGCGCGGTCGCGTCCGCCATTAACGAATCGATTCGTATTTGTTTCGTATTCGTTTCGTATTGTTTTGTAATTTTACGAAATTTCATAAATATCGAACTTTTTAAAAGAAAAATTTCGGAATTCTTTTAAATATCAAAACGCAAAAAAACCCAAAAAACGAATCGAGTTTAGAAACAAATTTTTCCGTGGTTGCCCAGCCCTAATAAACACCCATCCTCACCATTGTTACCAGTGGCCTCTGCTGGCTCAGAGCTCTGTTTTTACATAGTATGCTTGATACCACACCCAACTAACACCCATCAGCTGCTCTATTACAGTAACAGACTGGCTCTGATTCTTATTAGCACTTAGAAAAAACTCATAGTGTATCATGAGTAGTGACACACTTAGCCTACAAATCAATTAGAACAATATATATATATATATATATATATGCATTAAAAGGCCCTTTAAAAACTATTAAAAGCAATCTTAAAAACTAGTCCTAGAATTCAGTTTTGAAACAGCAATTTCAAATATTGCAAGTCACGAGGGATATGATTGTTTGGCTGTCCATTGGAAGCTTAAAAGACAAGAGGCCAGCTTAATTTCTTTGGGTTGGGGGTTCCACAGTTCAAGAACTCACCAACTTCACAAGGTATTGGGACACACAGAGGGCATTTCAAATTTCTGGTAGGCTCACATAGAAGGAGATGTTCTTTCAGATAATGTTGTGCCAAGTTGTTGAAGGCCTTGTAGATCTTGCTGAGCACTCTAAATTCAATTCACAAACAAATTAGAAGCCAATGTAGATGTTTCTTAAATGTACATCTGAACCACCCTTGTTGTTGCATCTTACACTAGTTGCAACTTCCAAACAAAAAATCAGATTGTAATGACAATGCTATGAAGCACATTCAGCTGAATTCTGAACTGGATCAGGCTGATCAGTACTGATTTTTATTAGATCCAGATAGAATCAGAAGGCTTCAGTCCAAGTCTGGATTGGATTGGTATCACTTTGGACTAATTATATTGTTTGTGCATCCAAAAAAATAGTCAAATAAATACAGTCAGCATGTCTCCAACTTGCCCTATATAAAGAAAAACATTTTTAAAATCTCAAATACAATTTACAGATTTTATTTTAATATACTTGTTTTTATGAATAATAATTTCCAAACTCATGTTACTGTTTCTCTTGCTGTTGTTGTTAGTGTTGTTACTGTTACTCTTTGAGTAGAAAGCACTCCATTTGTTTTCTATAGGACTTGCCTCTGTGTATGTGTGCATTCTATTTTTAATTTATTTTTACTGCTAAAGCTTTACTTTCTCTAGATCTAATTTTTGTCATTTATAATAATACAGGTGCTGTCACTTCACTTCTGACCTCAAGTGTTGAAATGTATGAAATGTATAAAAGCAAAATAGGCAATTCAGCAGGAAATGATTGAATCAAAGCAAATAGGACATAATGAATCAAGAAAACCTGAATATGAAGTACACAATGTTTGGCACATAAAAATGCTTCTTTCATTTCTAATCTATAAAAATTTTACAAAGCTATATATATTTCACCAAGTCAGCTACTTGCAAAGTAAAGAAAATGTGTATACCCACCCATAGTATGCCAATATTTTCATTATCCACAGTGCACTAGAATACTGGCCAGTAGTCAATCCAGATAAGAAAGAGGTTCACTTCATCAGTAGGACAAACTATCAAGGAACAGGTATTGACTAGGCCTGGGTAACAACAGAAAAATTTGTTTCTAAAATCGATTCGTTTTTTGGGGGGGTTTGCGTTTCGTTATTTAAAATAATTACAAAATTTTCCTTTTAAAAAGTTTGATATTTATGAAATTTCGTAAATGTGAAAAAAATTACAAAACATTAATGAATCGATTTCCGAAACAATAACAAATCGATTCGTTAATGGCGGACGCAACCGCGAAATACGCTAAAAAACCTCCAAAAACTTCTGAAGCTTCCCTCTCCCTCTGTTGTTGACTGTTGGTGTGATATTATAATTTTTTTCACTAATTAAACAAAAAACAACCATAAAACTTGCCCCAGACATGCGGAAATAATAACGAAACGACCTCAAAACAATAACGAAACGAATACAATAACGAAATACGAAGCATTTACAAAACTATTTAAAAATTCGTTTTTTAAAAAAATTGCTCCAGAATGGTTCGTTATCGTTTTGTAATTAAAAAAATTAACGAATTATTAACGAATTACGAATTAACGAAACAAAACCGCCCAGCCCTAGTATTCACCCTGTGCAGAATTGGGTTACACAACCTCTGAAATCAGGTGGGATATCCAAGTGAATAAAATGCACCCCTTCCTTGAGAAGACAAATTTAGCTATGGTAACATAGCTTGGTTATATCCCATTCTTTTTAACTGCTATAAACTGATATTAAAAAGAATGGGATGTAACCAAGCTATGTCACCATAGCTAGATTTGTCTTCTCAAGGAAGGGGTGTATTTGATTCACTTGGATATCCAACCAGATTTCAGAGTTTGTGTAACCCAATTCTGCACAGGGTGAATACCTGTTCCTTGATAGATTGTCTTACCAATGAAGAGAACCTCTTTCTTATCTGGATTGATTGCTGGCCAGTATTCTAGTGCACTGTGGATAATGAAAATATTGGCATACTATGGGTGGGTATACACATTTTGAAGTGATATTGGAGTCCCCGGTGGCGCAGTGGGTTAAACCCCTGTTCTGGCAGGACTGAAGACCAACAGGTCACAGGTTTGAATCCGGGGAAAGGTGGATGAGCTCCCTCTATCAACTCCAGCTCCTCATGCGGCAACATGAGAGAAGCCACCCACAAGGATGATAAAAACATCAAATCATCCAGGCATCCCCTGGGCAACGTCCTTGCAGACGGCCAATTCTCTCACACCAGAAGCGACTTGCAGTTTCTCAAGTTGCTGCTGACATGATAAAAAAACAAAACCATGATATTTTAAGTTAATGCTAAAATTATAGTAAGCCACCTTAAACCCATCTTAGGAGAAAGGTGGGCTATACATTTGATCAGTCAATATGGGAGCATAGTCTTTTTGGTCCAAGTCATATTCCACTGAAAATGTGTGAAACTTCATCTTATATAATTCAAATCAAATATATTACTCTTCAAGGTCACCTTATTCTTTTTTGTTTTTACTGTAATTGACTAAAAGCACTCATCTGTTGCAGAAAATCTAAAGATTAGACATTTACAGTGAGTACTGACCCATCTAGCTCAATATTTTATATGCAGCCTTGCTCTCCAGGGAAGAGGAGTTTTGTGAATTGACTGGCCATTAGGATGACAAATCCACTTCTTTTTTCTTTTTTTTTTTGGCTACTCCTGCCACAACTGTTCCAAATTGTACAGGAGACATTATTGTGCTAAACATCTGAATAAATAGAGTGTAGGACTAGGGGTGCATCCAGACAGCCCCTTTAACGTGGGAGTTCCTACAAATAAAAGGGGGCTGTTCAGATGACATCCTAGACAAACATGAATTAATTCACCACAAACCAGGAAAACCCTGGTTTGTGATTAATTAATTTGTTAGTGGGTTTATTCTGTGCCTTCTTGGAAAGCAAAAGATAAACCCACTACTTTTGCTGTCTGGACTGCTCCCTCAAAAATTCTGGGCTTTTGAGGGGGCAGTCCAGACAGTAGTTCCGTGGTTTTCCGGGCTAAATTAGCCTGGAAAACCACAAGGACACGAATTCCCTCCCCAACCTCCCCCCAAACTCCTTTTAAAAGTAAAAGAACTTACCCACTCTCCATTAGAGTGGTACTGGAGCTGTCCTGGCACATTGAAATGACAAGCCAGGAGAGCATGGGGGGGGGGGGGGGAGCAATTTCCCTCCTCCCCAACCATTCTTCTGTTGTGTCATTTCAATGTGTCAGGAGAGCTCCAGCACCATTCTAATGGAGGTCAGGTAAGTTATTTTACTTTTAAAGGGGATTGGGGGGATTGGGGAGGAGGTTAGAGTGTCCCAGAAAGTTCTGGGAGCACATCTGGACAACCACCCCTGAAAGACCACACTTTCTGGTGTGTGTGTGGATGAGGATCTGGGAACATTCGGATTTTTAAAATGTGAAAGTTCCTGGGTTAAAGGGCTGTCTGGAAGCACCCTGGGAGTACTCCCATATAAGCTGGATCAGCTGCGAGATAAAGCTTGGCAAAGTCAAGAGTGGCTTTGTCACCTCTTTGGAATTGGGATCCATGGTCAATTGAACTCCATCATTTGAAATTTTTGAACTGGAAATAACAGGTTAGGCCTGAACCCTTCTGCCTAGAAAGCTTGCCTAGACATTTTCTAAACAATTGTTGACACTACTTAGATTTCACTTTAATTGCTGTAGCAATATCCTAATTTTATGAGGAATTAGAACCCTCTAGAAGATAATTGTGAATGCTTTCTCTGGTTTAACTTCGGAATAATAAAACTAGTACAATAATATAATGTATAACCAGAATAGATGCATTTTTCTTTCTTTCTTAGAAACATGTGATAATGTGGTGCATGTGTTTGACCTGGCCCTAGCAAACTGAGGTACAAATGCCCATTTCACTGGGAAAACAAAGGTAAATAAAAGTGTATATGCAAATATTTTTTCCCTTACATGTTGGGAGAGTGAGACATCCAGAGCTAAAGTTGTCTAACAAAGCTAAATGGTAGGAGAAACATTTTGTTTTATAAAAATGGATGAAAATTACAAGGATGAATTTAAAAGTGTTCAGCTAATTCACAGAGAATAAACTTACAATGTGTTTTCATTGTGATTACTACTTATTGCCATCTATCCCAACTGGGACCCAACAAACAAAATAAGGCATACTAAATAAGCTCCTAGCTTGTTTTAATAGAATTGAAAAGATCTGATCTCTCAGCCTTCTCTGTCTTACTCTATCCTACTCTGCTGTGCTTTTGTTGAGAAAAATAAAACAATTCACTCTACCCTGTTCTGTGTTTCTTGGAATAAGCAGGGGACAACTGGCATATAAATTTGCTTTTAATTGCTGAGTTGTTCAGTGTTCAAAGAAAGATCCTTCTGCCAGCATCACTAACTCATCACTGTTAAGTTTCTACTGGCAAGTCTTAACTCAATATTTAGAAGTTACAGAATATCATAAAATAGACAATCAGAAAAACTGCAAAGGTGTTTAAAATGTCCAGAATCTTTATTTTTTAATAATGTTATGTAACATATTATTAAAACATGGGATGCTGTTCCCTGGTTATTATTATTTTTTCTACCCATTTTCACTCTCCTGTGTGAGATGGTGGCATAATAATATTTCCAGGTAGCTTTAGGCTATAAAACTCTATCACTTGCTGAGCGAAATGCAGGAATTTGAGAGAGGCATCTTCCCATCAAAATTGATGACACCTTATTGTTGTCCAGAACTTTTTTAGAAGCAGGAACAAGAATTCAGAATATGCTTAGTGGATATTGTTTAAGGCTATTTTGGATGCTAGGAGAATTGATGAGGTGGATTAATAATAAATGAGGCTATGTTGCATCTCCTGGAGTTTGCAAACAACCTCATCTGACCACTGAGAAGATGTATGCTTTTCAGCAATAATGAAAGTACATACATATTAATAACTTGCCTTTATTAAGAAAAACTGTCACTGTATGGTTGTTCACTATACATAAAGTTTAATGAAGACTATGGAAACAAGCAGGGGTTGCAGTTTTGGGAAGGTCACTATATCTTAGCATTTCTTGTCCAAGATGGTCACTGTCTTTATTTTTATGCCTGTTCCTGGGGTTATTTGGGACACTGATTCAGCTCTAATTTCTTAGATATGGCTATTATGGTTTTCTATGGGTGAGCAGATAGCAACCGGTATATGGCATATGTTCTATATCTCAAAAACTAGATCCGATAGAAAAAAATAGTGCAATTTTTAGAATCATAAGGTCAAACATTACCAGAAACCGGTATAACAGTTGGGGCATCAAAATATGTGTTTGCCAGTGTAATCTATTAATATTGGAGATACTTTTCGTGTCTAATCTCTATTGGCTAGCTGATCAGTCATCAGCAATGAAGATATGATTTGGTCATGAACAGAGTCATCTCTGGTTAGCGTCATCACCAACTTTAATTTTGATCTCAAGGGCATCATATTCCTCCATTCTATCTATCTCTGACACTCTTGGAGTGCATCATTCCATATGTCAGGCAATGTTTTTCATTAAAGAGGATTAAGTACACCAGGAAATTAGTCAGGAATGGGCCTTTGCTGTGTTAGGTGGAAAAAGCCCTTTGTGTTTGTCTTAATTTGAAAGACATAACTTCTGGCCAACTCTTCTCTCTCCAATAGATGACATTTACAAATGGACCCAGTTTGCCTGACTCAATGAAATGATTCCTTCTTGGTAGCCAGACATTCTAAGGACTTCACTGATGTTTTTTCCACTTCACAATGCTACTGGCATGCTGTCAGCATGGAGTCTGTTGGAACCCATCAAATGATGCAGGGCTACTTCTGATGGGGCTCCATTGGGCTCCATGCTGGCAACATGCTGGCAGCACTGGGAAGTGGAGCCCAGAGGAATCAGGTGTATACCTGACTCCTCATACAAGAAGCCAGGAAGGAAGTGGGAGGAAGCCGGGGATAGCACGGAGACATCATGGGATGGGATCCCACAACCACCAACAATAAAGGGATAAAGCATTATGCTGCTCCATGGTTTCCCCAGGTATCCATTGGCTTCTAAACCTCCATGTGATTAAGTCCTTAGTCAAAGTATGAGCAATGACTCAGGAAAGCTTGACTCAGGAAAGTTTGTCCCATATTTTATTTTCTGACTTTTGATAAATTCAGATCACATTACTTGAATAAAAATTATTATCCAGCCATTACAATTATCAAAAATTCCAATAATTAGTCTTTCTGTCCAATGCTGTTATCTTTTGTATGCACCCATGACTATATTGTTGAAATGCAACAATAGCATTTGAAGAAAATATAGCAAAATATAATTATGAATGCTTTGATGTTTTATAAATTATTTGAAGTTTCCATAAACTTACTGGCCAAAGTTTTTTTTCCTCTTTTAAAATTTAAAATCTTTATTTTTATTTCCACATTATATATAATACAGTAACAAATTGCAATCTAACATTATCCCATCCACCCTTCCTTCTCTCTCCAAAGCACTGACATTTACAAATTATTTCCTTGCCAGTCCTAGACAATAGGATAAATCCTCTATTCTAGTGTCTAATTTTCTTAATAAAATATTTTTAGTTATTTAACCAAAATTTCACTGGATCTGGGGTGGTTTAAACTTTCTTTTTTCTCTGGTAAATATAGTTAATAAATGGTTTCCATATAACCTTGATCAAATTCTCTATTACTTCTCCTCTTTCTAATCTTACTTTTTTGGGTCACCCCCCCCCCCTCAGATACAGCTATGGCCCATATTCTGTTTATCCAGTTCTGTATAGATATATTCTCTTGTTTTATTGGTCAAAGATGTTGATCAGAGTAACCATCTTTTGGGGGGATTGGCCTTATTTTGGGGATGCCTTGGGAGAACACAAAATGGTCTTGAGTACTGCATGTAGCCTACAAGCTGAATTTTCCCCACTCCTTTGTAGATTTCTTTTTTAAAAATGCATTTATTTGCCTAATCTTTCAAAACACCACTAGAATAGTGCATTTGTTCTAACCTCTTTAAACTCTGAGAAAATAAAGACAGATAGTAGATGCAGTACAGAATGTTTCTAACACAGTACAAGGAGCCACTAGAATATATTATGTGTTAAATCCTGCTGTGTCGTGTTTCTTTAAAGTAAAATAGAATAAAAAAATGCCACTTCATTAATCTATGCTTGAGACAAAGATGTACCCAATGAGAAATGGTATAAATTTCACACAGGGGCAGCTAGCATGAGAGGATTACATTGCTACTGTTTTCCTCAGACGCTGTAAGCACTCTTACTTAAACATTAATTCAATTAACCAATCACTTTTAATTTTAATTAATTTTAATTAAATCTCTAGTCATTACCAAAGAGGCCTACAAGTATGCATCTATCTCCTCATTTCTCATTGTTAATGTTGAAACAGCTCAGCTGTAACCTCGCCGTGAACAATGGCCCCACACAGAGACAAAGTCTGCAGCTTCTCATTGAATCTGTGGTTAAAAGGAGCATTGGGATTTTGGCTCAGGAGTGTGTGTTGCTTTATTAGTTGGCCTTGCAACTCCTCTTTATTTAAATAACATTCCATTTATTTCTTTCAAGGCAATAAACATGAAAATCTAAATTTATATCTGATGCAAATAAAAGGAAACGGACAGAGTAGTAATTGAGCCAGGTTGAGTTACACTAGTTGAATTTATGTATGAGTGATTGATAGGCCAGAAGGAAAACTTTAAGAAATGACCTCCAGGAGCCATTTTGGTGGGTGAATAGGCAAATAGGCAGTACCCCAGAAAATGATATATTTTATGTGTTTCCTGACTACCTAAAGGTAAAAGGTAAAGGTAGTCCCCTGACATTAAGTCCAGTCATGTCTGACTCTGGGGTGTGGTGCTCATCTCCATTTCTAAGCCGAAGAGCCAGCGTTGTCCGTAGACACCTCCAAGGTCATGTGGCCGGCATGACTGCATGGAGCGCCGTTACCTTCCCGCCAGAGCGGTACCTATTGATCTACTCACATTTGCATGTTTTCAAACTGCTATTTTATGTGTTTCCTGACTACCTACATATAGACATATATCCACATAAATAACTGCTTCTAGATTAATCTCGTCACAAAAAATAGTGGACAAGATCCTATATAGGTTAGATAATTTATGGGGATTTGTGTGAAATGCCTCAAAGACACTTTCCTTGGTAACGTGTAAGAGTGCTTTGTCTCATGCATCATCCAACTGCATTCACTCCCATCAACAGCTATGTTTTATTTACATTGATTTATTGTGAAATATTTACCTTGCCACTCAGTCAAAAAGCAGTTGTGGCAGGTAATGCAGATTAAGTGAGAGCACATATAAAACAAACAGACATTACAATCACAAATATCAGATGGCAATAAGAAAACACCAACAGCCACAACAGCTCATTCAGGCAGATGAATTTGTAAACAAGCTCAGTGAAAAGGTCATAGAATCACAGAATCATTGAATTGGAAGAGACCTTGTGGGCCATCCAGTCCACCCCTTCCCAAGAAGCAGGAAAATCACATTCAAAGCACCCTTGACAGATGGCCATCCAGCCTCTGTTTAAAAACTTCCAAAGAAGGAGCCTCCACCACACTCCAGGAAAGAGAGTTCCACTGCTGAACAGCTCTCACAATCAGGAAGTTCTTCCTAATGTTCAGGTGAAATCTCATTTCCAGTAGTTTGAAGCTAATGTTCCACATCCTAGTCTCCAGGGCAGCAGAAAACAAGCTTTCTCCCTCCTCCCTATGACTTCCTCTCACATATACATGGCTATCATGTCTCCTATCAGCCTTTTCTTCTGCAGGCTAAACACGCCCAGTTCTTTAAGCCACTCCTCATAGGGCTTGTTTTCCAGACCCTTGATTATTTTACTTGCCCTCCTCACATTCCAGCTTGTCAACATCTCCTTTCAATTGCGGTGCCCTGAATTGGGCACGGTATTCCAGGTGTGGTCTTACCAAGGAAGACTAGACTTCCCTGGATCTAGACAAATTGGCTTTTTTTGCCTCCTCATGACGTTGTTGGTTCATGTTTAACTTGTTGTCCATGATCTTTTTCACATGTGCTGTATCGAACTGGCGTCCCCATTCTGTATTTTTGCCTTTCATTTTTCTGCCTAAGTGGAGTATCTTGCATTTGTCTCTCTTGAACTTAATTTTGTTAGTTTTGGCCCATCAGTCTAATCTGTTAAGATGATTTTGAATTCTGCTCCTGTCTTCTGATGTATTAGCTATCCCTCTCAATTTGGTGTCATCTGCAAACTTGATGATCATACCTTCTAATCCTTCATCTAGGTCATTAATAAAGTTGTTGAAAAGGATTGGGCTCAATACAGAACCCTGTGACATTCCACTCATCTTTCCAGGATGAAGAGGAAGCATTGGTGAGCACCCTTTTGGTTCATTTGCTTAACCAATTACAGATCAACCTAATTATAGTTTGGCCTGGCCCACATTTGACTAGTTTGTTTGCCAGAAGGTCATGGAGGACCTTGTCAAAGGCCTTACTGAAATCCAAATATGCTACATCCACGGCATTCCCTGCATCTACCCAGCTTGTAACTCTATCAAAAAAAAGAGATCAGATTAGCAATGACTGCATTCGTTTCTAAGTGTTTGCAGACCACTTCCTTAATGATCTTTTCCAGAATCTTGCCTGGTATCAACATGAGGCTGACTAGACAGTAATTGGGTCATCCTTTTTCCCCTTCTTGAAGATAGGGACTACATTTGCCCTCCTCCAATCTGCTGGGACTTGTCCAGTTTTCCAAGAACTCTCAAAGATGATTGCCAATGGTTCTGAAATGACTTCCACTAGTTCCTCCAATATTTGATCTGGCCCTGGGGGACTTGAATTCATTTAGAGCAGCCAGGTATTTCTGAATGACTAGTTTTCCTATTTCGAGTTGGATTTCCCCCAATCCTTCATCCACTCCATATTGCTGAGATTGAGCACAGCTTCCTTTTTGTGAAAGGACTGAGGCAAAGAAGGAATTAAGTAGTTCTGCTTTTTCCCTATGCCCTGTCAGCATTACCCCATCTTCTCCTTGTAGAGGTCCTATTGCCTCCTTGTTCTTTCTTTTTCTACTGACGTAAGCAAAGAAGCCCTTTTTATTAATTTTAATGTCCCTGGCAAGCCTGTGCTCATTTTATGCTTTAGTCTTGCGAACCTTTTCCCTATAGGAGTTGATTATTCCTTTTCACTTCTTGTGAATGCCTCTTTTGATACAGTCCAATTAGAAGTCTTACCATCATATGCCATACCCCAGAAGGCATATGTGCACAGCAAATTATCTTCCAGAGAATCTCAGATAACCTGAGATAAACAGTATATAAGAATGTGCTTCTTTAGTTAATATTGAAGAAATTTGAATTTAAATCAAACGTTTGCATTAGAAAGGGCTTTTTGTTGGTAATCTTACATTGTAGGCCCAGTGTTGAAATAGTCCTCATGGAAAGCTAAGACTATTAGTGGCATTTTAAGCATGCCTAGAATGTGTTGATCATAGCAAGCATGCAATGACAGCTCATGTGCTGTTTCTAGGAGGTTAGGGTTAGACTCAACCCTAACAAAATGTTGGTTATAATTTTTAAAGTCCTACATAGTTTAGGTCCAGGTTACTTTCAGGATTACCTTCTCCCATATTATCAGCCCCTTGGGACTTTAAAGTCCTCTGCAGGACAATTTCATCAACCAGCCAAAACTTGCCTGGAAACTTGCCCATGGCAGTTGAGAAGGGTGGGGTAAAAATGTTAGAAATAAATGAACTGTCACCCAGGGGACATTGTCCCACAACTGTGGAATGACCTGCTAGAAGTAATCCGGCAGCCGGCTGTCTCCTGGTTGGAGTTCTAGTCTAGAATTTAAACTACTTTGTTGTGCTGGATCATTCCTTTTCTCAGTCATAACTAATGTTTTTTGTGGAAGGCTTGTGTGTCCTGTTAATTATAATCTCTGCACATTCTTGCTTTTCCATGAAATATGAGTAGTGTTAGTATTTTGTCCTACCACTTTGCCCCTATATTTTGCTTTTCTCTGAATGAATGGCTTGCAGCAGAAGCATTTGCTGAAGTCTTTTGCTAGGGTTGAATGGCTGAGGAATAACTTGCTCTGTTCTTTTCATCATGGCACCAGATGGTGCAACAACATTTATAAGATACTATTCATTAGAACAATTCTAATTGGATAATCAGTTATGTGCTATGAACACTTTATGCAATGTAGTATATAATCCATTCCTCTCTTTACTCTCTCCCCTCCCCTCTTTTTCAAGCACACACAACTCGTCTTTTTCTTCACATAGCTATAGTCACATTCATCCTGATGTTTTCATCAACCTAAATCAAATCACAACAAAGAAGGATATATTTCAAATATTCTTTTCACTTATAATGTTGCAGAAACAGACAGGAAATATATTGTAGTTCCTATTGTAATCAAATGTTGCTTATTTCCTTTAAAAAAAATCTGAGTCATTGGTGGCCCAAATCTTTGTACTGTTTTGTAAATGAGGAGAAAAATACCCTCTTTGTTCAGCAAAGGAAGACAACTCTGGGTGGTTTCCATAGTTCTGGATACAAAATTGTACCCTCTGGAAACTACCATATGTGCAACCTCTCTTTCTCAGAGTGTCTAATGCTAAAATTTGACAGCATAAAAGCAGCATTCGATTTTAAAGCGTACAGGTACCATACACCTTTTTTGAAAACATAGGAATGTTTCCAAGAGGCCTTCAGGAACAGAACTA
Organism: Anolis sagrei; assembly: GCF_037176765.1. NCBI lineage: Eukaryota > Metazoa > Chordata > Lepidosauria > Squamata > Anolidae > Anolis > Anolis sagrei. Next base: position 114,075,093 of record NC_090025.1, read on the forward strand.
TACTTAAAACAAGATCAGCACTTACTATGAGACTTGGTCTTAAAGAAAAATGTGACTTTTGCCATTTTGATGGCACTACAGTATTTTTGGCAATGGTGAAAGGCTTATGGAACATAAAAATAGACTGGAGGCATGTAGGGCACACAGGATATATGTTGCCCACCTCTCATCTAGACAAGATTGTGTAAACATTAGGGCTGGGCGGTTTCGTTTCGTTAATTCGTAATTCGTTAATAACTCGTTAATTTTTTCAATTACAAAATGATAACGAACCATTCTGGAGCAATTATTAAAAAATACGAATTTTCAAAAACATTTTGTAAATGCTTCGTATTTCGATATTGTATTCGTTTCGTTATTGTTTTTAGGTCGTTTCGTTATTATTTCCGCATGTCTGGGCCAGTTTTATGGTTTAATTAGTGAAAAAAAATTATAATATCACACCAACAGTCAACAACAGAGGGAGAGGGAAGCTTCAGAAGGTTTTGGAGGTTTTTTAGCGTATTTCGCGGTCGCGTCCGCCATTAACGAATCGATTCGTTATTGTTTCGGAAATCGATTCGTTAATTTTTTACCATTTACGAAATTTCGTAAATATCGAACATTTTAAAAGGAAAATTTTGTAATTATTTTAAATATCGAAACAAAAAAACCCCCCAAATACAAATCGATTTTAAAAACAAATTTTTCCGTTGTTACCCAGGCCTAGTAAACATCTACAAACTACCATATCTTCAATTATTTCACAGAGGAAAAATTAGGTGCATTTTTCCTCTGCTGAGTTGATGGAGTACAAACTACTTTTGCAGTTTGAACTCAGTTTCCACCAACTAAAATCCGTGAGGAAGAGGATAGAGAAACCAGGGCATTTTAAGACCATCTGAAAAGTGGAATGACAGTTGGATCTTATCAGATGGAGAGTGTGAATTGTTAGTGTGATTTAAAAATAATATTTTAAAATCTGAATTAAAAGTAAGAGACATGCACTACCTGATATTGCATTGGTCACTACTTCATCCTGTTCACTATTGTTCACAGCTTCCAAAATCACTAACTTCATATGGCTAGGGGAAACTGTAGTCCAAAAAAAACTCAAAGAACCTGTTGCTTTGATTTAGTATGAAAATGAAGTTTAATTTTGCGGAACCTCTGGGAGGAGTTCAGATGTTCCTAATAGGATTCTCCAATATACAGTTAGAAGCTAGTTGTAATACTGGCAACTGTGCCTTTTTGAATAGACTCAATCAGTAAACTGCGGTTATCTAAAATGTGTACCTTATTTCTTTGTTCTGGGGATGGAGAATTGCAATCAATGACTGATTTTTTTTAAAAAAATATGCTTACTAGGTCCTTTTCTTGATGACAATACATCTCAAAGACATACTTACTCATTTCAGTCCAAATCTGTATGTAAAGGGATTTTGTAGCCCCTTTGAGACCAACTCATAGCATAAGTTTTCATGAAGAGCAATAAAAATGCAAAACCTTTGAGAATAATAATAATGACAATAATTTTATTTTTTTTACCCATCTCTCCTTGAGGCAGAGCACAACACAGTAAAAACATGCCATTATGGAACATTATGAAAAAGACAGATATTAAAATGTATTTCTACAAAATACATATATTAAAATACACAGAACAAAGATTAAAATACAGTAAACACAGGACATGAGTTTTAAATTCATAGATAAAATTTACTGTGTAGACCTGATTAAAGAGATAGATCTTCAAAAGTCTAACAGCTGATTTAGCTGTCTAGGCTCTTCTGTCAGGACATTCCACAGTCTTTGCACCTGAAAAAAAGGTCCTCTGGAAGACAGTTACCAGTTGGGTTCTGACTCACTGGAATAGCTGCTCCCTCTTCCGTGGATCTCAATGTCTGGGATAGATTGTAGAGGACAAGGCTTTAAAGGGCGTTAAAGATCAAAACCAACATTTTTTACTTTGCCTGGAAACTAATAGGCAACCAGTGCAGTGACTTTAATATGGGTGCAATATGCTCACTCCTGGGTGTTCCTGTAACTAGTCCCACTGTCGTATTTTGAACTAATTGGAGTTTCCAAACTTGGTACAGTGGTAGTCAAATGCAAAGTGCACTTCAGAAGTCCAGCCTTGAGGATACCAGTGCAAGATGGCATCTCATTCTACAAATCGTTGGAGGCATTAAGATCTGCTGGGGAGGTCCTTCTTTCAGTCCCACCATCATCTCAAGCTCGGTTAGTGGGGATTAGAGAGAAGGCCTTCTCGGTGGTGGCTCCTGGGCTCTGGAATACGCTCCTTAAGGAAATTAGATTAGCCGCCTCTCTTCAGGCTTTCTGAGTCAGTTTAAAAACATGACAGGCCTTTGATGCAGAGTAATCCATGGCCAATGTGAGGAATCATTGATAGTACTGGCCCGCACTTTGATTGATTGTTACAACAGATAGCCAGCCAGTAGATCCCACTGCATTTTAGGAATTTTATAATTTTCAATTTTTACACATTTATTAATGACATTTTTATGCACTGTTATTATACTTATCTCATTGTATTTATGCTTATGTATTATTGTCTGCATTTGTCACTTGGAATAGTAAGCACTCCTGAGTGTCGCATTTACCTTTGCTGACATTTGGAGAGACAGATCAAGGACAGCTCCCAAGCTGTGAACACAATCTTTCAGGGGAAGTGGAAACCCACCCAGAACTGGTTGATACACCTCCATTGTTAGATTAATATCCTTGGTGGCAAATACCTCTGTCTTGTCTGGATTCAGTTTCAATTTGTTTTTTTTTTTTCATCCATCCCATTACGTACTGAAGGCACCCATTTAGAGGCAGCACACTATCCTTAGTTAAAGGTATTTTTGAATGCGTGGAGACATATATATGAAAGTTCTCAGCATGTTACACCCCACCCATGCCTCCAGATGATCTCTCCTAGCAGTTTCATGTAAAAGCATTAGGGATATGTAAATGCCTGCAGAATGTCATATAACAACACCTCATTTTTTGAGGAGCAGCTATCCTGAGCACAACCATCTGGAACTTTCCTGAGAAGTATGACCAGAACCAATTTTAAGCAAGCTGGAAAGCCCCCCCCCCCCCCAACAAGAGATGCATTAATAATTTGTTGTATTTGAGATTATATTGTATTTCCTCCATGGATGACCTACCAAAAGGCGCAGGAATCAAGAAAACAGGTACAGGGAGTCCCTGACTTACAAACATGTGACTTACAAATGACTTATATTTACAAACAGGGGTGAGACAACAGATCGTGAGAAAAATCTACCCCTAGAAAGTGAAATTTACTACTGAAAGAGTTATCATGTGGAAAAAAGGTGTCTTCACTAAAACTTTATCACCAATTCCTGTTTCTACAACAAGCAATTTTTTTCTAAATCCAATTATCACAGGGACAGAAAGTGAGGTGCCTGTTCCAACTTACAAACAAATTCAACTTAAGAACAAATCTACAGAACCTATCTTGTTTGTAATTTGGGGACTTCCTCTATGTTTATGATATGACGAGTTCAATTTCAACAATTATTTTGGAGAGTAGGCAAAAATGTTGCCTAAAAGTAAAGTGAGGAAATAACCATAAAAATGGTGGACAGAATTTTTGGAATATTGTGTGATGCTGGCTGGTAACCAGAAAGGAGACAGAGTAAAGGCCAAGACAGCCCTCATGAGACTGTTGTGTCAACATTTTTAATATGTACAGAATGTTAAGAAATTGCCATCTCTGTTCAACTCACTATTAATGGACTGGAATTTGTGGATATATTCTAATTCTGATGTTTCTCTTTCCAATATTTCTTTGTAGTTTATTTCTTCAAGACTTGCTATTCTGAGATCTAAAAAGAAATATCAAGGAAGATTGAAGTGGTTTTTGTGTATTCTCATTCCTAATTTCTGATTTATTCCCATTTATCCTCTGACACACAGACTGCCCCATTTGTCCAATGTAGAAGCTGGATGGCAGTATTGACAGGGGATCCCATATCTCACATTAGAGAATGAGCAAGTGACAGTACTTCTAATATTGTGGGTGATATTATTAGAGTTGATATTTGCCTTGTACCTGATTCCTTATGTGTTGGGTTCCCTATTGGTAAGTAACTGTTTGAGTTTGGGAGGCTGTGGATATGTAAAGCCCAGATACCAGAAGGCTTTGAAAGGGTAGCATTGTTGTTCAGAATGCATTGTGCTCATTGAATATATGTCTGAGTTTCTTTATTTGGGAGCTATGTGTAACCACTAGTAGAGTTCTGCCATTTCCTATCTTTGGTCAGTTCTATAATATATTAATCCTTGATTCATGTCTTGCCTTCTAGGTATTTTCTTTTTTTGCTTTCATGTGATATATACTGTAGTTTGGAAAATGATTATTGTAGTTCCATGAGTTTGAGGGTTTTAGCAGATGTGATTGAATTGGGAGACATGCAAATATACCTAGTGGTTAGATGTTCATTATGTGTAGCTGTACAGTGATATCCAGAAAGTGAATTTGTTATGTTTGCTAGATCCAGGATGGTAAGAGGGAAGTTGTTGAGAATCTAATGGAATGTCTTGAGTGAGTCCTCTCCATGAGTCCAAATTATGCAGATATCATAAATGTGCTTCAGTTAATATAGCCTGCATAGGACATTAATTTAGCATAGGCATTTGTGGCCCCGCCGGTTCCAAACTGCAGCTCCTATCATTGCTCACCATTCACTGCACAGGTGAGGTGGGATGGAATTGTAGTCCAACAGCATCTGGAAGGGCAGAAATTGTTCAAGCTTGCATTAAATAATGGCCTTGTATACATTTGTTCCTAAATCATGCAAACTAAGATATACTGCAATTCAAACTACTGCCAAATACCCAGCTTTATTTGAGCACGTTTTCAAGGAGCAGCTGGATATATTGTCATTCGGCAATCAAGCTTGAATACTCAACAATAGTTTCACAGTTGAAACCAGGAGAGGATTCTCCCCTCCCCACTCCATCTCTGAGATGTTATTACTGATATTCCTGTCACTGGAGAGAGCCTGATTTATGATGATGATGCCGGTTATTTACTGTGTTATTGTGAAATAACACGGTAGAGTTGATATGATTTACCATGTAGTTTATGCAAAGTACCAGGTGGTGGTTTATAGTAACTCTGTAAATAAAGCCACTTTCCAATGGAGCTGTTTCAACTGATGTTGACTTACAAAGACAGCTGGAGAGAAGAGAAGAGAGGAAAGAGGTGTCCCATGGGAAATAAGTAAGCAGCATCACTTTAAAGTCTTTATACTCCATGTGAAGATCAAGAGGATCAATGAGCAAAGCAGCTGGTGGCTTCCATGGAAGAGAGGTAGATAATCTGTTTGGGTTTTAATTGAAACAAAAAGATGGACCTATTTGGGGAATGTTCTTCAGCACCAATGGATAGCACCTTTAAAGTCCAAGCTAAACCTCAGACAGATTTACTACTCTTCGTTCCCACAAAATACAAAATTCAGCAGCACCCACTGGCAATACTGCAATGTTTGTATTAGGCTCAGTTTTCGATATGCACTTTTCGAGCATGAGATGTTGTCATGTTATTTATTTTATTAAAACGCATTTATTTACAAGCCAGAGAAACACTGAGAGCTTTGCCCATTCCGGCAAAGGGTTTTGAATGCTGAGTTCTTAAAGTTCCAGCTGAATATAAAAGGATTTATTCAGCCATATTTGTATGGCTGAATGAAGGTGATCACCATTTTTTTCTCTATCAACTCTCAGCTTCTCAACTCTCAGATAGCAGGAAGGTACAACATGAGAATAGTCATATCTATTGAATTGGTTGAAGGTTACTTTAGTTTTTAGGTGGACTGCTAGCATCTTTTTTTTGGGGCGGGGGGGGGGGGGGTTCAATAATAATTGTAGCAGTCTCCACAAATTTCTCTCATTTGAATTCAGTTTCAGAGGAAGATGTTGAGAGGTAACTCCTGCCATGGGACTTTTATATATCAAAAAGTATGGACACAAAATATTGGCAGACAAATGCAGTTGGAACAATGAACAGTGATGATCATATCCACTGTTTCTCTGGAGGGGCAGAAGCCATTCTGGGAGGATGTCTTCAGAGATAGGTAGAAGGTAGTTTGCAAGGATTATTGTGAGGATTTGCCCAACGGAGGTTAGAAGGGAGATATTGCAATAGTTTCCACAGTCTGTTCTTTCCTCTTTTTTGGAAAGGGTGTTGATGGTGGTGTACTTGAAGTCTGCTGGGATTTTCTCAGTTGCCCACAGTTTTTCAATGAGCTAGTGGAGTTGCTGTGTGAGCTCAGGTCCACCCTCTTTAAAGATTTCAGCAGGGATCCCATCAGGTTCACTGGCTTTGTAAATGTTTTTTTGTTGGTTGATGGCTTTGCTGACTTTTGTCCTTTAGAAGTTTGGTTCCATCTTATGAACATAGAGGGTGTATGCCATGATTTATTGGGTTATAGATTAACTTTGTGTCTTTAAAGAATCCCCATGAATCATGGACATCTGCAAAAGTGTTGGATTTCTTGAGCCTTTTTTGTCCACCAGATGTTCTTGAGTTCTCTAGTCCTTTTGACCTTAGCTTTTGCACTAGTGACCATCTTTTTTTCTTAGCAGTGCAGTTGATATCTCTATGCCATATTTGGAAGGCTTTCATTTTCTTATCAATGAACTGTTGGATCTCATTATCATTTTCATCAACCCAGTCTTAATTTTTCTTGGTTTGGTATCCAATGGTTTCTTGTGATGGTAGAGGTCTTTAGTTTATTCCAATGTTCCTCAACATTTTCAGGGTGTTCTATGGGTAGATGATTCTTGAGCATTGTCGGGAGAAAGACTTGTTTGGAGGGCTCTTGAAGGGCTTGGGTATTTATTTTTCATTTTCATTTTCACTTTCTTCCTTGGAGTCTGCATTTTGGGATGATTTTGATGGCCATTATGGATCGAATTAATTTGTGATCTGTCCAGCAATCATCAACGCCTGTAATGACTCTTGTGAGAAGCACAGTGCAGTTGTCTCTGACATGCATAATTACATAGTCTAAGAGGTGCCAATGCTTTGACCGGGGGTGCTTCTATGATGCCTTGAAGTTGTTGTATGCGTAGGATGTGTTTAATGGGAGGGTCGTGTGGGGTTATAGTGGTTATGTTTATTGTTTTAGATTGAGCTTTCTCAGTTAGTGTAGAATAAGAGGCCTCAGAGTGAAGTGAGGGCAGCCAAGAAGACACAGCTCCATCATGTCTTTGTTCCATAATTGTCCTTGTTCAGTTTCTTTATGGTGTTGAATGTTTGCCAGTATTTCTTGTAAACAACCCTGAGTCTCCTTGGGGGCATAAGGCAGGATGTAAATAAATTTTATTGTTATTATTATGATGTTTTATATTAGGAAAAATGTTTGGTTTTGCAGAGAGGATATTGTTTGTTTCTTTGAATACAAACACAGATGCATACAACAATTCCTACCATCTTAGTGTCAGAAGATAAACTCAAAAATATTGCCAAAATATTTAAAATATATAAATATTCTATACTTTCCATTTTTAGATAGCTACTATTCTCTCATACCCTTTGGGCTCATGGACTCAGGAATAATGTTAAGTTGTGTCCAGAGTATGGAGAATACAAAACAACACCCAAATGTGTTGTTGCCTCTTGCAATACCAGAAAAGAAAGGGAACTGTGCAACTGCTCTTGCTAATTCTGAATGACAGACATCATTGGAAACTTTTTCCTCCCTTGGAGGAATTTGGTGAAATGGTTCATTGAATTTCTCTGCCTATTTATATAGTAAAAAAATGTTTAGGAGGCCAGTGGAGCATGCCTTTAATAAATATTTCCCAAAATGTAGATTTTGCTCTTGAAATTTAGTGAAAACAAAATTAAACAAATGTGAATCATAGAATCATTGTGTTAAAAGAGACCTTGTGGGCCATCCAGTCCAACCCCCTGCCAAGAAGCAGGAAAATCACATTCAAAGCACCCTTGACAGATGGCCATTCAGCCTCTATTTAAAAGCCTCCAAAGAAGGAGCCTCCACACTCCAGGGCAGAGAGTTCCATTACTGAACAGCTCTCATAGTCAGGAAGTTCTTCCTTATATTCAGGTGGAATCTCCTTTCCTGTAGTTTGAAGCCATTATTCTGTGTCCTAGTCTCTAGGACAGCAGAAAACAAGCTTTCTCCCTCCTCTCTACGACTTCACCGCCTCTGGAACGCCCTCCCGAAAGATCTCAGACAAGCCCCTACACTGGCAGTCTTCAGAAAGAATTTGAAAACCTGGCTGTTCCAATGTGCCTTTTCAGATTAGGAATCTCCCACTACCAAATCCCAGAAGCACTTTAGTACCAAATCACCGCACACTGCACACCGCACTTATATCATAATCCCACACCCCTCCGATACATCAGCACTTTTAACCTTGTACCCCTACTCCGGCCGACTCAGTTTTTAATAATGTCTTATCGTATTGCTATTGTTATTGTTTTCTGCTTAACTGTTTTTATTTGCTAGATATTGTATTGTTGCAGAGCAAGAATAGGGCTCCACAGCCACATGCGGACCCACAAGGAAACCCATGATGGAAGACCATCTTACTCGTCCAACGAGGGATCGCCTAAGTAAAAGTGTATTGTGTTGGGCTTCGGCCTATTGTGAGCCGCATCGAATCCTTCGGGAGATGCTAGCGGGGTACAAATAAAGTTATAATAATAATAATAATAATAATAATAATAATAATAATAATATACATGGCCATCATGTCTTCTCTCAGCCTTCTCTTCTGCAGGCTAAATGTGAAGGCAAAAAACAAAATAGCGGATTTACCTATACCTAGTTAAGAGGGATGGGGCTTAGAATATTAGTTGAAATAGACAACTGCTTCTGTAAAAAAACCATAAATTTTATCATTTTTGTTACTCTTTTACTAATTATACTTTGTTGAGTTGCACATCATTAACACATTAACATTATGTTACAGAAGTGTGGGTTTTCACGCTTTAAACTATGTGAGCTCGTCTCCATGATTCCCCAGTAAACTGATGTGATCCATAGATCATCCAAATAACTTCATCATCCTGTCATGCTTTTATTCCTTCCTTCTTTCTACTACATTTGGAGGCCTGTGTGACACACATGGCTTCTGAGAAACACTACAATTACTCCAGAAAGCCTCCTAGAAATGTGATGACATCACTTTCCCAAGTGTGCTCTTAAAAGCTATAGTTCTAGAATGCTGTTCCATTTAAATGGGGGAAAGTGACTTTTCTTTTTTTTTCTCCTAGATTTTTCTCTTGCTATTTTATATCTCACTGTCTGTCAATGCCTTCACCCGCTCCCATATCCTAGAATGATGCTAGATCCCAGGGCTCGTTCACACTAGACAAATACAGCACTATGGGTTTTCTCTAATGTCGGTGGCTTTATTGTCCTATAGAATCCTGGGACATACTTTTTATTGCTCTCTCACTAAAAATACAAGCTTAGAAACATTTTGGGATGCCCTGTTGTTTTTTTAAGTGGGAATGCAAAATTTAAAACTTGGAACTGAAATGAAATTTCTTCCTATGGAGTAGACAAAATCATCTTATATTTAGCAACCAAATGTTTTCTATCTGCTAAGCAAGATTATGAGAATTTTTTACATTTTTCAACATTTGTTTTGCATTTGAAGATGTTTTTCTTTTTGCTAGAGAAATACACAATGGCTTTGCTCATTCCAAAACATTGCATTTTGTACAAAACCTCATGTTTTATATGCAAAGCAACATCTCCCCATATAATACCATTATTTATGCATCTTGACTACCAAAGCCTCCTGAATCGCAGCTCCAATGTGGCCGAAGAGGTTCTCCCACAAATCCCGCAACAACAAACCAGGGATGAGCTTGCAGCACTGCCTAGTTTGGAAGAAGTCAGCAATGCCATCAGCCAACAAAAAGATAACAAAGCCAGCAAATCCGATGGGATCCCTGCTGAAATCTTTAAAGAGGGAGGACCTGAGCTGACACAACAACTCCACCAGCTCATAGAAAAAGTGTGGGTGACTGAGAAAATCCCAGCAGATTTCAAGGATGCCACCATCATCACCCTCTTCAAAAAAGGGGAAAGAACAGACTGCAGAAATATCGAGGTATCTCCCTTCTAACTTCCGCTGGGAAAGTCCTCACAAGAATCCTTGCAAACTGCCTTCTACCCCTCTCAGAAGACACCCTCCCAGAATCCCAGAACGGCTTCCACCCCTCCAGAGGAACAGTGGACATGATCTTCACTGCACAACAGCTCCAAGAAAAATGCAGGGAACAAAATCAACCATTATACATAGCATTCATTGACCTTGCAAAGGCATTTGACACAGTGAATCACAGCGCTCTCTGGACCATCCTCCAGAAAATCGGGTGCCCTAACAAATTTGTGAACATCTTGCAGCTCCTTCATGATGATATGATGGCAACAGTCTTGGACAGCAGTGGCTCCCAAAGTGACCCATTTAAGGTGGAATCAGGTGTCAAACAGGGATGTGTTATTGCCCCAACTTTATTCTCCATCTTCATCGCTATGATACTTCATCTTGTTGATGGGAAGCTTCCCACCAGAGTGGAAATCATCTATCGAAATGTTGGTGGACAGGAAAAGAGATTTAAAGATGGGCTCAAAGCCCTGGCCTGTGAGTGCTCCAGCTGGAGGTGAGCTGTGACCAACAGTGCTGCAGAATTTGAAGAGTCACGAATGGAGGGCAAGAGAGAGAAATGTGCCAAGAAAAAGGCACATCAAACCAATCCTGACCGGGACCGCCTTCCACCTGGAAACCAATGCCTTCACTGCAGGAGAAGATGCAGATCAAGAATAGGGTTCCATAGTTACCTCTGGACCCACCCTGGAGTATTATCCTACTCGCACAACGAGGGATCGCCTAAGTAACTAAGTAAGAGTGGGTTTACCCATGCATTCCTCTGTGGGAGTGTGACTTGCTCAGTGGGTTTCCATGGCCAAGAGGATTTCAAACTATGTTCTCCCAGAGTCCTAGTTAAACAAACAACATCATCATTTTGACGGAGCCCACAGTGGCACAGTGGGTTAAACCCCTGTGCTGACAGGACTGAAGACCGACAGATCGCAGGTTCGAATCCAGGGAGAGGTGGATGAGCTCCCTCTATCAACTCCAGCTCCTCATGTGGGGACATGAGAGAAGCCTCCCACAAGGATGATAAAAACATGAAATCATCCAGGCATCCCCTGGGCAACGTCCTTGCTGACAGCCAATTCTCTCACACCAGAAGTGACTTGCAGTTTCTCAGGTCACTCCTGACACGATTAAATAAAAATAATTTTGACTCCCAGATAACGTTTGGATGTGTGGGCTAAAATCTGATGACAGGCATGGGGCTCTGTCCCCAAAGCAGGCTGTAAGTGTCCTAGGACTCTAGATTTGGTCAATGTGATGAGGAAATGTGATGAGGAAAGGGGCTAGGATATATAAACAAGTATAAATTTCTATATGGAGGAAAGGGCTATTATATGGTGGAGCACTTGACCATGTGGATCTTCAAACACAGCCTAGCTGTACAGCTTAGGCAAAGAGGTATTATTTGAGAAAGATCTAAGTAGAAACCAAGCTGCTAAAACCATGAATAGTACTTAAGAGCATAGTAGAGATATAGAACCTCATGGACATCCCTCCTTCCTAATTGTTTGGAAATTATAGCTTTAATGGGGGTCACTTAGTGACATTCTTTTCCTGCTGATTCCCTAGAACTACTTCTCAGTCAGTGGCCATTGACTGATTGCCCCTTAGAGAAATAATCCTGGCATAGCGCTTTCTGTGTTTGAGGGCACACTGTTTTTACTGTTAAAACTCTGCATGTAGACTAATCAGATCTGATTCCAAAAACACTTAAAGATACATTTCTCACTGCCTTATTCCCAATGTAGTTTATAAAATAAAAAGCTGACATTTTAATTCTCACTGATGCACATTCTATTTTCAATCCTACCTCCATTTTTTTATCTAAAGGTTATCCTGGAAGTCTTGTGTCAGTTACTTAGCTTCCCTAGCAGCCAAGTGATTAACCTTGTCACAGAGTCTGCATGTCTATCCATGTAAACAAAGGAAGCACTTGTATACTGAGTCAAATTATTGATCAGTAGAACACAGTGCTACCTACTCTAACTGGCAGCTGCTCTCTCTTGTACCCTGTCTCAGTCTCCCCAAAGAGACTCGAGGCAGCTTGCATATGGCACAAAATGCCTAAAACAAAACATAAAAAAACACAATGCAATACAATAAAGTAAAACTATAGCATATAAAACAATTTAAAACTCAGAACAATGACCAATAACCTCCTATGAAAACTGTTGTAAGACATGACTAAACTGTAATGTTGGAAAGTGGTCCCTGGTCAAGTGGTCCCGTGGGGCTGCCCTTGAAAATGGCCCGGAAATTTCAACTGGTTCATCAAGCGGCAGCCAGATTACTAACTGGTGCTTTTTGCAGGGAGCTGTCAACCCCCCTGTTTAAGGAGCTCCAGTGGCTGCCGTTCATTTTCCGGTCCCAATTAAATGTGCAGGTTCTTACCTACAAAGCCTGAATGGTTTGGGACCCGCGTGACCACATTTCTGTGTACGAACCCACATGATCTCTTTGATCATCTGGAGAGGCCCTGCTCACACTCCCACCTCCTTCGCAGGCGCAATTGGTGGGGACGAGGGAGAGGGCCTCCTCGGTGGTGGCCCTTGACTCTGGAATTCACTCCCTAAGGACATCAGACATGCCCCAATGCTGGCAGTCTTTAGGGGGAGCCTGAAAACATGGTTGTTCCAGTGTGCCTTCCCAGAATAAGCAAAACTCTTAGCAATATGTCCTCAAATGCACTTTAATATTGACTTAGGGTTGTCTGCATTCCCTCATCTTTCTCTGAAAGCCCTATCCTAATTTGCCTTAACTTGTTCATGTTCAGCACTTTTTAATTTTAAATTTGGATTGTTACATTTGGCCCGGCCATAAGTTTTTAAATGTTGTATGTTTTGATATTGTTATTGCTTATTGCTTATTGTATATTTTCTGTTCTTGAGTTTATTTTAACTGTTTTGTATTGATTATTGTTATTGCTTTTGTTTATTGACTTGTTGTGGGCTTGGCCTCATGTAAGCCGCACCGAGCCCCTTGGGGAGATGGTAGCGGGGTACAAATAAAGTTTTATTATAAAGTTTTATTATTAAGTGGTCCCTGGTTAAAAAAAAAAGGTTGGGAACCACTGGTTTAATCTATTTGGAAAGCTGAATGAATCTGATACCTCGTAAGTGTATATTTCTTCAGGTCAGCTTCAGGAACCTATAGCTGGACATCCATGCTACATGCCAAAGAACCTGGAAAAACAGCTGAAGATAAACTGATATATGAATCATAATATGAGTTTTTTTAACTCCTGTCTTTAACACAGAAACATTGTACTCTGTTTTAAAAAATCAAAATATTTTGTGCTAGCACAGCTAGTAATTGGCATGCTGATTCAGAAAATTGCATTGGATAGACCACATCAGTTCTGGTTTCTGATACAGAGCATATGCCATCTGCTTGCTCACAGAAAACCATATTTAATAATCTAGGGTTGATGTGGTCTATCCAATGAAATTTTCTGAATCAGCACGCCAAAAAACCAAACCAAATCTAAAGTTGACCAAAAACTGATTTGTAATCCTTTTGGTTCTACTACTATGTTGGAAGTGAAGTGGAAGGGACTTTTCACAGAGTTCAGTAATGGGAAACAGCAATATCAAGTACAATTCACAGGTTTTGCCCATGAGTGAAAAGTTGTGCTACACTAACAGATAAAATACAAAGCATCAGGAAGACAGACATAGCATTGTGTAATAGGTATGGCCAACAATATTAATTCCCAGGTGAGATTCCAATTTTTGAGATTCTTGTTTTCTAAAATAGAAATGTTTAAGGGATCCAATAGCCAGTTTTCTATCCCTGATGATCTCCAATCTTCCTATCCCATGACTTCTGGTTTTATAAATTCCTTTGGAAGGAGGAAAGCAAGATGTGGAGAATTCAAAATACTCAAAACACTTCTGAAAGCAACGATTATCTCTCTCTTTTGTTGTTTCATTTAGCAGATATAATTTTCAACTGGTGATGTCAGGATGATCAGGAAGGGTCCCTCAAGATCGCTAGGGTGATGGTGACTTGTGGTCATATGATTCAAATTTATACTATTGTTTGTGCTTGTTTTAGTTCTATCTGCAGAACTTATGGTTAGTCTGGAGTTTTAAAACCCATTGGATACTCTTATTAAATGCTTCAAGACAATTTAAAGAGATGGATGGAAATATTTCTCACCTCAAAAGGTCAGCATTGCAGCATTAGTTCATAGGGTATCAAGCAATTAAAATAAACTTTCTCTGGATAACAGTGTAGTCCTTGCAACCTCTCTCTTAAGCCCAAGGCAAGTGGGCAGAACAAATGCTCTCCCAAATTATTGTGAAGTCTAATTTCTTGGGTGTATGCTGTCTTTCCTATTTTTAGAGGGTGATATCAAAACCTTTCCCACCATATCTTTCTCTTCCCTTTGTCCTCTTTCTTGCCCCATTATATGTTTTCTTTTAAGTGTCAAATTCATTGTCCCTAACTTGATATGAGCTACCTTGGGTCATGTCTCAGGAGAAAAATGGGTTATAAATAAGAGCAAATAAAATAAAAAAGAAACATAAATAAAATTGTCAATTGCTGAAGCATTTAGGTTGAGACACTTGTGCATAAGAATGCACACTTACATGTGTATTTGCATGTAAATGCGACCTACATTGTTATTTGAGTCATTATAAAGAGGTGGGTATAACTGGAGTGTAACATAACATTATTACCTGCATACTCCCAACAGAGAGCATTTCAATTGCCCCCTGCTTTCTCTCTTTTTTCCCCTTAGGGAGAATATATATATATATATAAAATAAATAAGTGAATGTTCGTTTTTTTTTTACCTCAGTAGGCTTGTCAACAGGAACTAAAGGGCTGTTCTTGTCGCAACAGAAACATAAAGAGAAAATAATTAATTTTGGGGAATTATTTGTTTGTGTTTGCATAGAATGAAAATGTTGATGCAGACATGAAGGGGAGGTTCAGGGTCTCATTTGCATGAATAATAGGTCACAAAGACAATGTATCCTTTACTATTCTCAATGGGATGCCCATGGGTTCTGTTGTGTGGATCACTGAGAAAAGTTCTCCTTACATGTATATACACACACATCCTTGCAATCAGTTCATGAAAGGTTCAAAGAACATGGCCCCTGAGTTAGACATTGCGTGGAATAATTGCCCACCAATTTCCTCTTTCCACTACTGGCAGTTAAGATAGATTTGAACATTTCTACCTCTCCCTTCCTCTAAGGAGCTCAAAGTAGAAGATATACCTCTCTCCTTCCCATGTGATTTTTCATTATAGCTCAATGGATTTAATATATTGTATGTAATGACCTAAAATACAGAGAAGAAAACATAATGATTTAGCTATCTTCCTTTCTTCATTTTTCTTCACTTATAAAGATAATGTTCTATTGATAATAGATAGCTGGTTTTTTATGAAAATGACTATTGTTGTAATCTGGAAGAAGGCTGTCAGCTGCAAAAATGAGGAGAAAGAGCTATAGCAATCTAATTTCCTGCTAAATAATCCTCCTCAAGGAAAGTACACTTTATTTGACATCTTTATGACAATGGATCAGAGTGTGATTATTTTTTGGATCCTCTAGAATGATTTCACTGGACAGATCATTATAACTATATGGAATGACAGGATATGGATCAGATTTAGGATTCTCCATAGGATTTGAAGGTTTGTATATGTATTTTATAAGATGGTGTGTTATTACGGTGTAGCAAAATAAGAGGTATGTCATTATAAAACTAGTTGTGTATTTAAAAAACAGACCCATGTTAGTCTGGAAAAATTTTTAGCACCTGAGAGACAGAGAGAAAGACATTGGCAGCACAGAAGCTAATAGCATAAGTTTTTGTAGACTAACTCTACTTCCTCAAATGCATGGAGTATAAGAAACTGGGGGCTTGTCCATATTTTCCAGAAAACCTGGATTCACCATGAATCTACTGCTATCTCTATCTCATGGAATGCTGCAACTTATGGCGACTCTCCTTGATTTTGGGCAATGCTCCAAAATATTCTGGAAACTTGGAGTATCCCAGGGCTTCATGGAAGTTTGGACAGCTGGATCAGATCCATTTTGGACTGATCCCCTATCCAGATGGACACTGCTGCCATCACTCTTTATCTAAAATGATCAGTGCAGAGAAGGGATGACTCATGTCATCATTCTGTTCATGAGCTTGGCTGTCGCCTGTCATACCTATGATGTCAGAATGGTGCACCCAAACAACTAGCAAGAAGGAGGGGAGGTTGACACCCTCCTTCTTTTTGGTCACACAGGTATATCAATCTGACATCATAGACATGACAGGTAATGGCCAGATGATAGCATGGAGCTTTATAGTTAGCTAGGAATGGTGTGGTGACAAGAAGCATGAGATGACAGCCCAGCAGTCTCAGCCAGCCTGGATAAAAGCCTCATATTCAATATGTGTCTGCTGAACTGGGGATACTTTAGTACAGATTTACCTCAGAGTAACTTACCTGGTATAGATGCAGCCTTGGTCTATGAAAGAGTATGCTACCAACCTTTCTGCTACCAACTTTTATCACTCAGTAATAGTGCTTTTGCAAACTCCCAAAAATGTGGGCCTTCCTGGTTTGGGGTGTGTGTGGCTACATGCAGCCACCATAAACCCCCCAAATGTACCCTAAAAATAAAGTTATACTTACCTGGCTACCATAAATGCTTTTCGCACCCTCCATACCCCCCCCCCCCCAGTCTCCTGCTATGCCATGTCCTCACACAAGGAGGGTGCAAGGAGCACAGTTATGGTGGCCAAGTAAGTTTAACTTTATTTTTAGGAATATATTTGGGGTTTGAGGGGAGGTGATGGGTGTCCTTTCAGTTTTGCAGGCTCCCTTTAGATCTGGATCTTTGGTAAAGGTAAAGGCAAAGATTTTCCCGGGCATTAAATCTAGTTGTGTCCAACTCGGTGGGGGGGAGGGGGAGGTGCTCATCTCCATTTCTAAGCCAAAGAGCCGGTTTTGTCCATAGACACCTCCAAGGTCATGTGGACAGCATGACTGCATGGAGCACCACTACCTTCCCACAGGAGCGGTACCTGTTGATTTACTCACATTTGCATGTTTTCAAACTGCTAGGTTGGCAGAAGCTGAGCTTAACAGTGAGAGCTCACTTTACTCCCCGGATTCGAACCACCAACCTTTCGGCCAATCAATTCTGTGTGACCAAGAACAAACCAGGAAAACCCTTGAGCTAAAAATATTATAAGCGTTTTTAATAATTATGTAACAGTAGTATAATTTTAAGAGTTTATTTTTCAGAGTGATTTTGCACATTCTAAGCTAGTATCTACTAGCCATGTACGGCTATCAGTATGCAAAGGGATCTGGTAGTATCATAGAGACTCAGGGCCCATCCAGACAGACCCACAATGAGGGATCTGTCTCAATTTTACTGGAGGTATCCAGACGATGCTTCCAGTAAAACCAAATTCATTCGAAACAAACCAGGGTTTCCAAATGTATTATAAAATTATGTAATATAAAACAATATGTGACATGTAACATTTAAAACCTAATCGATTGTTGAGATAGGCTGTCTGAGTCCAATATCTTTAAATCAGCCAATCATATCCCATAAAATGCCTGGGAATAAGTGAAATTTGCTTCTCTTTGACTCTCTCAGATACTAAATGGCAAGAAAAAAAATCATGTCTAAGCTGCAATACATCAGACTCTAGATCTCATTTCAATAATGATAGAAAGAAATTCTTCAACAGAAAGGTAATTTTCTGGGAGAAAGTTTCTTTAACACAACTGATGTCACTATAGTAGTATTTTATTAGAAATAATTTTATATGAAAAGTCATTTAATCCTCTGAGCATTTACCTTACTGGTAGAGCTAAGAGATTAGTTACCTATTTCAACAAGAACTCTCACTTGCAGCCATGCCACCATTTTCCCCAAAGATAGAAAAGTCAGTAGAAAAGAGTTGGTGTGCTTAGTCAATCATTAATAAGTTATTTTTACAAATCTAATTCATCTGCATTTATACAGTATTTGAGGGGATCTAACTACCAATTTGCCCCTTAAATTTAAAGGAAATGCTTATATTAAAAGTTCTACCACAACAAAAGTGAAAAATGGCATCTGTAGTTTTACTCCACATTCTCCTTATTCTTCTTTTGAATTTGGGAGAGAAACCAACATTCAGATAAATCATCTTAAACTGTGAAGATACTTGTCAGTCCAGGATTCACTTTTCCGACATTCAAGAAAAAATGTTTTTCAAACATTTAAAAATATATTCTAGTATTTTTCCATACTTTGAAAACATTTCATAGAATTATAGAATAATAGAGTTGGAAGAGACCACATGGGTCATCTAGTCCAACCCCCAGTCATCCAAGAAAAGCACAAAGTACCTCTGACGGGGGGGGGGGGGGTCTTACTTTCCCTTTCTCACTCCAATATAACCCCTCTCTTTTATCCATCCTTTAACTTATTTCTTGTAAACCATACTTATGCCAGTATCATTTAATGCAGTTCGAAGCTAGCATCAAACTGTGATGGTCAGACAACAAACATCCAACAAACATGTAGAGAAAACCCTCAATGTGCATTAATGCTCTGTGGTTTGTGTCATCACCATCCAAGCCTCAAACTAGTTCCAGAATTCCCTATGTAATCACCCACACAGCAAAATCAGTTTTTTCAATACCAGTTTGAAACTGCATTAAATATTGGTGTAGATGGGGCCAGGTATAGAGGTGGCCTAGAATTTGAGTAAAGAACCAGTGTAAACATAAAGTTTGGTGGTCCTTTATAACAGTTTTTATTTAATTAATTTAAAATTTAATAACTTAATTCTGCAAACTTCCTACATATTCCAATTTGTGTGAGGACACTTCATTGACCAAATAGCATCTCCTGTGATGTTCCACTATTCAATATTCCTTGCCTAGTCCCAGAATTTAATCAGTAATAAAGCTTTTTTTTCCCCACATATTGGTGGGAATGTGGACATTAAGTTTATTAATGGATTAGGGAGCTGTGCCAAAACAAACAAAATGAATTTAAGCAAAAGAAATGTAGACTACTACACTGAGTCAGAAAAATTAAATGCACAGGTAAAGGATGGGTGACACCAGGTTCAATAACAGTACATGTGAAAAAGATCTTAGTCTTAGCAGACAACAAGTTGAACATGAGCAAACAATATTATGCAGCAGCTAAAAAATCCTATGAGATTTTGGGTTACATCAAAAGGAGTATAGCATCGAGATTTTAAAAAGTAATTAGGAAAAAACCTATACTATTTTCAGTGCTGATTTTTGGATGCCCCCCATTCCATTTCTCAGGAACTTCCCAAAAGGGGGAAATTTTCATTCCATCAACCAGAAGTACTGTTTTTGTTCCAGGAAGATCTGGCCCATTGGCTGCAATGGAGGAATTTCTGAGGGTCCCCTTTCTGTCATTTTTAGGACTATCAGGATGAAAATGTCCACACTTGTACGACACATTTACGATTGCAACCCTCTCAAGTTTCAAAACATTTGGATTATCTACTGATTTTTAGGGGGGAAATGGGGAGGGGGGAGGAAGGTGCAGAACAGAGTAAAGAAGCAATAACATAGATAGAGTTGGGGAGAGATTGAAATTGAAATACTAGTATTCTCCCTGTGGGAAATCTACGGAGTCTGGTTATCCCCTCTCTTTTATAAACCACCCCATACACAAAGGTAAAAAGTCTCCATTCACAGATCCTCCCCCAAACACACCCTCACCATCCTATTCTAATACTTTTAAAAAAGAAAGACTGAAAGATATTAAACTAAGAAAATTTCATAAAATTGTCAAAGAAAAAGATTAGAGTTGAGTAAAAAAAATGATTTTAGGCAGCGACGAAAATACGGACCTAATTACTCTCTTTTTCAAATGCCAGGACACCACAAAAAAATTGAGGAACTCATTCTGGTATATATAGATCAACTTGGCAAAAAAGACATGATCCTCTTTCTTGCTCTCATTGGCTCAGGCAAAGCTAAGGAGGGAAACCCCACACATGCATTGCTGCTGCCATGGTGCAACTGAAAGCAGCTGATTTTGGCCACCACATGGCCCATTTGGGCAGAGTCAATTCAAGCCCCATTGCCCATGCCATTTCTGGAGGTTTGGCTTCCGGAGCCGATGGAATTCCCAGGTCATGTTTTGAAAAACAGTACTGTGCACATCCGTATTAAGCATTGATGATAAGTGACTGGCAATGGGTCAGCTCACTGTTATTCTCTGAAGAGCAAGTGTAGAGTAGGAAGCAGTGTTTGAAAGAGCTCCAGATTCTTGCTAATGGTGTCTCAGGAAAGTGGTTATAAAGCTTCCTTTGACTTTGTGGGTCCTTCTTGAACCTTTCTCATTGCTTTCTCAATTGCTTAAGTGGGCTAAACACAGTAATACTTTCAAAACAGATAGCCACAGTTTCCATCTAGGGACCTCATCACATGACCAATTCCAGCATTCAAGACGCTTCCAGCCTGCTTCGGTGATGGAGCTCCATGCTTGCCATCACATGACATTGTGTGATTTCCAGTGGAGACCCTGCCCCCAACTGGAGTTGAAGCATCCATGGATGATTCCCTTCAAATATGGGAGCCTTTTCATGCTGGTTCCCATTCTGTCTGGTTTAGATGACACTCCCCCGGTGTGATGAGGAAAACATTTCTGCACCAGAGCATCGCTGTCTGCTTGCAAAATGATACTGGCGGGGGGGGGGGGGGTCCCTTGTGTTATAAAGTCATAGGATGCCTTCCACTCAGTGAGCACTTTATGTTGTATTGTTTTATACTTACTACTATTATTTTGTTTTCAAAGTATATAGTTTCACCACTTTTTGTATACCAGTGCAGTTGACTGCATTGCAGCTATAAACTGACAAGAAACTCATAACCTTGTTTCTGGAATTGATTTTGTCTTGGCCTTAGAGACTGGGTCAAGGAATGAACAGAAAGCAGAATTCTATAATTACAGTAATTTCTATCTAGATTAAAAAAAACCCTCCTCCAAACAATTCTGCCAAATGAATATGTGTGTATTAAGGTTGAGGCATCTGTCTCACTAACATTGAATCAGGCTGAGCAAATGAAAAGGGTGTAAAGGGGGAGGGGGTGAAGGGGGGTAAAGGGGGGAGGTCTCCTATCCAGCACAACAACTTAACAAGATGACTTTTTGTACCTGCAAGGAAACTGGCTTGCAAGGCTGATATTGAAAACATTAATGAATATGTATGTTATTGCTAGCAATTTCCTGCTCTTCCTGCCTTTCCTTCATGGTGTAATAGCAATAGAGAAGGCAATCTACTTCCCATTGTGCATGTTCAGAAGTGCAGAAGAAAACTCTTCTGGGTATAGAGAGCTCATAAAATAAGCAAGTCCTTTCTGTGACTTTCAATTGCTGTAGGTTTGTGATGGTCCACAGCACTTTAATAATTAGTCTATGGGGAACCTTAATAGAGTAGGGCAACTCTTTTTAATTAACAATCCCCAGTACATGAGTTGACCAGGAGACATCAAACCACAGTTTAGCTCCAAGGTAATGAGAATACAGAGGAAATCACATTTTTAGCTACACCGTGCTCCATCTCGCTTTCTATGATAGTTTGGTAAAAAGCAGAATCCTCTGCTATTGTAACTTGAAGCCAGAGATGCAGAAGAATTAATTAGAAGAGAAAATAATCCTTTAAGTATTTTCTATGTGAAGGTTCACTGCATAAAATTATGTGAAAAATAGACGAATAGGTAGCCTTTCATTTATTCCTTATTTTAAAATCTCATATAAAGATATGTTGTGAATATTTGTGATGGATAAAAATTGTGGTGGGTAGAAATAGAAGACATCTTTCCTAATCTGGGCATTGAATATGTGTTTAATTCTATTGTAGCGGAACCTGTAGGATTTAATAGTACTGAACTTTGGCAGGATCATGTTCTCAAGCAAAACTTTCCCCTGCTCCAGGTTTGCATTTTTGATTCCACATGATATTGCCAATATAGATAGAGTAACATTAATTCTGAATAAAGGACTGGTTTTAAGAATATTATTCTGATACTTGTTATAAATCATAACAAATCAGAAAAATTGAATGCAAGGATACAGAATGGGGGCCGCCTGGCTCGAGAGCCGTACGTTTAAAAAAGATATTGGGGTCCTCGTGGAAAAGTTAAACATGAGCCAATAATGTGATGCAGTGGCAAAAAAAGCCAATTGAATTTTGGCCTGCATCAATAGGAGCATAGTGTCTAGATCTAGGGAAGTCATGCTCCCCTCTATTCTTCTTTGGTTAGACCACATCTGGAATATTGTGTGTAATTCTGGGCACTACAATTGAAGAGAGACATGAACAAGCTGGAATGTGTCCAGAGGAGGGAGACTAAAATGATCAAGGGTCTGAACAAGCCCTATGAAGAGCGACTTCAAGAGCTGGGCATGTTTGCTCTGAAGAATAGAAGGCTCAGAGGAGACATGATAGCCATGAATAAATACGTGAGAGGAAGTCACAGGGAGGCGGGAGTAAGCTTGTTTTCTGTTGCCCTGGGGACTAGGATGCGGAACAATGGCTTCAAACTACAAGAAAGGAGATTCCATCTGAACATGAGAAAGAACTTCCTGACTGTGAGAGCCATTCAACAGTGGAACTCTCTGCTGCAGAGTGTGGTGGAGGCTCCTTCTTTGGAAGCTTTTAAACAGAGGCTGGATGGCCATCTGTTAGGAGTGCTTTGAATGTGATTTTCCTGCTTCTTGGCGGGGGGGGGGGGGTTGGACTGGATGGCCCATGAGGTCTCTTCCAACTATGATTCTATAACCTTATTTATGTTTCACAGCACAATATAGATTTGAACACATGTATATAGTACAGCATGTTATGCATACACACTGTTTCTATGTACTCTCCACATGTATCTAGAAGAACATGCACTGTATGTGTGCAACTTGCATGTCTACTTATCTGCAAACCATAGACTAGAAAAGATAATATCTTACCTGGAATAGCATGTTTCATATCTATCACAATTTGGAATACTCTGTATAATCTATGCAATCGTACTTAACTTATTTATAGTTTGTAGTATGGATGCCACTATTTCACTTTTGTATTTTTTTTGTAAACATCAGGTTATACTCACAAATTCTCAGAAGGATTTAGAATTTGTGTGGAGTTTGTACAGCTTGTTGCAAGTGAAGATATAATTCTCACTGAAGGGGCTGGCTAACATTATATTATAGTAATAATTAGGCCTGTGCGGTTTCGTTCGTTAATTCGTTAATTCGTTAAACATTCGTTAATTTTTGCATATACGAAACGATAACAAAACATATTTTCAAACCCGGAAGGGTTTTTAAATATCGAAACGGCAACCCCCACAGTTTTAACGAGCTTTCGCTCGTTTCGTAAATGGGGCGGGCAGGGGCGAAGGGGCGGCGCGAGCGCGCACCCAGTGAGCCAAGCCCCGCGCCTGCCTGTTGGGCGCGAGCGCGGCTCCCGATTGGCCGGCCCGCGCGCGCTCGCCCTTAGGCTGAGGCCCTCTTTGGCAGGAGCTTCCCCCTCGCCCCTTTGGTGCTCCGTGCTCCTTCTTCCCCAGGCTGGGCGCCAGGCTTGGGAGCCCAGCCCCGGGAAGGAAGGGAATTTTTAGCCACGGAGCAGCAGAAGGGCGAGGAGGAGGCTGCTGGCGAAGAGGGCCTCAGCGGCGGCAGCTTCCCCCTCGCCCTTCTGCTGCTCCGTGGCTAAAAGTTTCCTTCCTCCCCGGGCTGGGCTCCCAAGCCTGGCGCCCAGCTTGGGGAAGAAGGAGGACGGAGGAGCAAAGGGGCGAGGGGGAAGCTGCCGCCGCTGAGGCCCCCTTCGCCAGTAGCCTCCTCCAGAGGGCATTTCCATTTTAAAATATTTTTTTAATATTATTTTAATATTATTCTTAAAAAATACAAAAAATATTCTAAAAATTCGTTAATATTTACAAAATTTCGTAAATACCGAACTTTTTTTTTGGAAAATTTTGTAATTATTTTAAATATCGAAACAAAAAAACACCCCAATTACAAATCGATTTTAGAAACAAATTTTTTCTTGATCAAACAGGCCTAGTAATAATATTGTGTTTGTTTCATGCCTTGAAGTCATTTCAATGTATGGCCACCCTAAGGCAAACTTGTCAAATCTAGGCCAGGAGTGTTCTGGTATGGCCGTACCAGGAGCTCCAGCTTATCTTGCTATTTGTTGAGTGTTGCATGTTTTTTAAGGTTCTGTGCATTTGCAGTTAGATGGCTTTCCTTACTTTGCAGTTATTGGGTCAATGTCCTGTCAATTGTCATTAGGTTCCCTAGTTCCACCCCCTTTTTGGGTTTTGGAGGGAATAGGAGCCATTTTAGGTCAGTCCACACAGAGAAGTCTTTCTTACAGGACTTAAACCAGGACCTCCTGTAAAAGGCTTCATCATTTACAGCTTGGCCGGGAAGAAATAGCCCCATAGCTTGGCCAGGGATATACAGTCTCAGCACAGTTTTTACTGGGGACTTTACAGTTTGCTGAGGAACTTACAGCCTCTCAGCTCTCTTGCTAGGGATCCAGTCACACAGAGCTTCAGCCAGCCATCACTGGGAAGTGAACATCTTCCTCCTCCTGGAAGTTCTGCAAAGGTCTCTGTTCAGTAAGGGCCCTTCGCGGCAACCATAAAGCAGATTGGACCAGGTGTAGGGGCCCCACACCAACAGAAGAGAAGACAGATTGCCCAGGGTAGAGGTCGGGGATTTTTCCAACAGTGAAGGAACAGTTGCCTGCCCTTGGGGGCAAGATCGAGAAAGCCAACAGTTTATTAAGAAAACTTTGAATCCAATCATTGGAGCCTTGTTATTTGTTCAGTAATAAAGATTTTGTTGCATCTTTAAAGACTTTGAAGCCCATATTTTCAGGAAAATCCCAAAAAACCTCTCTCTGAGGAAACCCCGGCGTCCCGTTGGGCTCACAGAAATTAAGTCCTGTTTATAATCTTTTATAGGAGCCCAGCGCGTGACAGCACAAGATCTGTTCAGAGACGGTTTGCCTTTACCTTCTTCTGAGAGAGTTTGCCCAGATCAACTGAATGGGTTTCCATGGCTAAGCAGAAATTTCAGTCCTGGTCTATAGAGTCAGTGTCCAATGTTTAAACCACTACACCACACGGAGTCCCTTTAATATAATGTAGCATTTATATAGTTGCTTATATTACCATATTTGCAAAATCTCATTTTCAAAAAATACGAACATCTCAATTCCACTTTCAAACTGAAGTTGTATAGCCCACACAAAATCTTATCGCTAAATAAAAATCAGCTGAAGATTTTAAAGTGGCATATCACATTCTACAAGAATGAAAAAAGAAATTCAGGTCCATTTCAAGGATGCATGTAATGATAGAATAGAAATGAAACACAAGGCCATCTAATCTAATTATGTGCCATGCAAATATATGGTATATACAGCTAATGCACTCCTGAGAGATAACCCTCCAACCTCAGTTTAAATACATTGAATGAGAGTATGTCTTATCCAAGACCATCTATTCCATCTTTGAATAGCTCTTACAGTAAAGAAGTTCTTTCTAAGTCTTAGATGGAATCTCTTTTCTTGTGTTTTTTTTATTATAAAGCAGTTAAGTTCAAAAGCTTAAGATTTAAATCTAATTCATCCATATTGGCAACACATATGGAATCTACTTGAGAACAGTGATTTTGTCAAACTTCTTTATCTAAGAAATAAAAATCCTCATCCGTGGCAACTCCCAGTATATCCATAAGCGATCACTCATAGCCAAGTATGATTATCTTTCAAGGATACAGTCTTGGGAGTGGGTCCATAAATGACTGTGGAGACCTATTCTGGATCTACATGGTCTGTCAAAATGAGGAAATAGGTTTCCAGGTGGAAGGTTAATCAAGGCTTGACAGGATGACTAATGATTACTGAAGGGAACCATGAGGATGGTCCATGTCTTTTTACCCTTCAGGCTAATCAAATTACTAGGCATATTTACTCCAATAGTTAAGTACATTTCGGTGTTCTTGGCATTAATTACTGATTATTACTTTGCTTGATCTATCTTTTCTTTCTAATTATTACCTTGTTGCATGGTTGCCTTTTCTCTTGAAAGTTATTTAATGTGCTGTTTATGTATGTTGCCATGACTTTCTCTCATTTCTTTAATGGATCTTGTTCAATTTGGATTTCACCCTTTATACTCTATGAAGAGAGCTCTTACGAAAACCCAGATAATCTCCTCCAGGTCAGATCAAAAGGACCCTATTCAAGCCTTATTCTCATTTAACTCTCTGCAGATAAAGAAGACACATGGCTCCCAGCTAGCACATTAAATGACTGACCTAAGAGACAAGATGTAAATTAATGTTCACTGGAACACACAAGCTCCCTTGCTGCAGCAAGGTGACAATCTAGTGGACAAATATCAGAGTTCTGGAAGAAGCAAAGACCACCATTATTGAAGTGATGATCATTCACCATCAACCTTACTGGACTGGCCACATTGTCCAAATGCCCTGTCTCTCAAAGCAGATACTTTACTCTCAGTTCAATAATGGAAAAAATAAATATTGGTGGACAGCAAAACAGATGTAAAGATTGCTGTGAGTATTTCAGGCCATGTTCCTGACATATTATATCCTAACATTTTGCCTGCATCTGTCGCTGGTATCTTCAGAGGTATCTACATAGAGGTAGCCTGGCCTTTGTTGCCTGGAAGTATCCTCTGCATAAAGGCCAGGCTACTTCCATACAAATACCTTCATTAGTTGACTGCAAAATTCGTGCCTACTCAAATGCTAATTCAAGCTTGCTAATTGCAACATTCACACTTTCTTTAAACAGATAACGATTATTTCTCCCATTCTGGACATCACACTCAAGCACCTAATTGCCAATGGACACTCTTGAAGATGCCAGCCACAGATGCAGGAAAAACATTAGGAGGGAATAGTGTTGGAACATGGTCATGCAACCTGAAAAATTCACAGCAACTCAGTGATTCCGGCTATGAGAGCTTTCAGCAATAGAGTTAAAATGTGCTTTGGTGGAATAAACACCAAAAACCTCTGGTTCTAAAGTCTTATAATTGGAGGTTAACTGTTACCAACAGTGCTATAGATTTTGAAGAGCCATTAATAGAAAGAGAAAAACAGAAATGTGCCAAGAGGAAAGTTCATTAAGCAAACCCTTGTGACCATCCTCCATCTAGAAATCTACATCCTCGCCATTGTGAAAGACCATGGGGATCCAGAATAGGTCTCTATAGTCACTTATTACCCACAGTCAAGACTCTACCCTTGGAAGGCAATCATACTTGGCCACGAGTGATTGACTATAAATGAAATCAATGTCAAAACACCTCCAGGTGTTTTGGTCTTTGGCTCCTACAATTCCTAACAGCTGGTAAGCTGTTCTGGAAGAAGCAAAGACCACCAGTATTGAAGTGATGATCACTGTATGTATGGTAAGCTGGCTGGGATTTCTGGGAGTATAAGTCCAAAACACCTGGAGAACCATGCTTGTATTAGCTGCAGGACATGTATCATTTTTTTCTCTTTTTGGATGGGGATTCCTAGGACTCCACCTAGGGCACAACCTTCAGATAGTTGGATCAGTTCATATAGTTTTCAGTGGCATCTGTATGCTAGATTCCCTCAACCCCAGAACTTTCTGACATTGAATATTGTACATGAACACGTCTTTCAACCATGGGTGCTACATCATTGCATAAAACATAACATGGGGGAAAACAGAATTATTTATTTTCCCTCCAAATCCTTCTTTATAACATACTAGCTGTCCCCTGCCACTCGTTGCTGTGACCCAGTCTGTGTATATGTGTGTGTATATTTGTGTATATGTGTATTTATGTGGTTTTGTGCATGCGTTGTAATGTATGTTTTATTTTTTGGCTTTTCTCTGCTGTGTTTTTCAGTGTTTTTATGAGTGATGGTCACTCGTTGACCTGAGAGGTGTCTTGTGTCCAAATTTGGTGTCAATTCAACCTGTGGTTTTTGAGTTCTGTTAATCCCACAAACGAACACTACATTTTTATTTATATAGATATCCCAAATGTTCCCATTTATACTATGAAGGAAGCATGGAGGCTTGGTTTTATTTTTGGCTGCTTTTGTCTTTGTTTTCTCTAACTGAGGCTCTAGCAAAGCTATCTCAACATTTCTTCATATTGCAAAAATCAGTCCTTTTCTTTCTACTTCCTCCATTGAAACCTTAGTTCATGCCTTGGTTTCTCTCCATGATTATTGTAATTTTCTTTTGACTGGATTTCTGTTATCTCACCTCAATTCTTTGGTTTTCATTTGGCATTCTGCTGCTGATATAATTTTTTGATCCATTGTTTAAATCACGTTACCTCACTATTTATATTGTTTTGGTTACCCAGTCCTAGCATTCAGTAAAAACTCCTTCTTTGAACATTCAAAAGCCTAGTTCTCTCTATTTGTCAACTCTTTTTCTTCTTTTTTCCAGTTTACTTGTTATATCTGTTCTTAGAACTCTAAATTTTTCACACAACTAAGAGTTTACTTTTCCTTAACTCAAATTCATTCTTTTTTGCTCTCTGCTACATACTCCCTGAACATTTGAAGACTGACCCTTCCTTGTTATATTTAAATCTCAATTAAAGGTTTCATTTTTTCCATAGCTTTGGGAATTTTGGTTTAATATTGTTTTATAATCTTGTATATTTAAATTACATGTATTCATCAGTTTTTTAATATCATATTGCATATTTGGATAATTTGTTTTATGGTTGGATATATAAATGAAAATAAAATATATTTTCACAGAAAGAAAATATATTTTATTTTCTCTCTGTGTATACACATATGTTTTACATTGTATGCTTTTGGCAGGACCCAGCATTTTCGTAAAACATTTATTTAAATAACCCCATGTACATTGATGTTGTTATATAAATAAATGATAACTCAAGAATCATCTACCTACGGTGCAAGCCAGGGTTGTAAATTTCTTCCCTTTTTTGCTTTCCTGACTATGGCCAAATATTTATCTGTATGTATGACCATATGTAAACAGTGTTTTGCATGCATTTAAAATACTTTCTCTGCACACATTTCTAATGTGTAGTTTTCATATCTACAGTCAAGGTTAATTTCAAAGCATAAACTGTATCTTCACTGTGGAGGTGAGGAGGAAAACAAATCAATTTAAATCTAAGTCTGAAATTGAATTGCTCACATGTCCCTGAATATACCATAACATGAATTTTATGGAAAATCAGTATGTATGGGTGTGTAGAAAGGGAGGCGTATTCCTGTTGAATTAATAAAGATTGTTATGTAGAGATAACTCTTTACTTTCCCTCTCACACATTTTTTTATCAGATGCTAAGCTTTTGAGTTATGTTCTACCACATAATAAAAGTGACCAACATCTGTTGTTCTTATTATAGAGGAAACTATTAATATCCTATTATAAAACATTTATTTTTTTACTTCTTTAATCCCACAGCAGCTATTCAAAAGCAGTGCATGTCATAACTAATTCAATTTCTTATTTTATTAATCTTGTTATAAAAAGAAAAATTCAATCTCTTCAAACATCTTGATAAAGTCAAGTTAATTTCCATAACTATAAATCTTTTATTATAAATGAGATATTGTCAGTTTCTACCTTTGGCTAGATTTAAAAAGGAGAAGAAATAGTCTTGCAACATATACACTTTTAAACCATGTTAAATATCCTGTCTTTAAAACATATAGACTACATCTTGTCTAACTTTATAAGTGTATAACTCACACAGCTTTCTTTACTGTTAAGCTTTCTCTTATTCATGTAGGGGGGATACCTGGCTCGATAGAAGTATGTGTGCAAAAGATCATGGAGTCTTTGCAGACAACAAGTTAAACATGAGCCAACAATGTAAAGTGGCAGCTTAAAAAGCCAATGAGATTTTGGCCTGCATAAATAGGAATATAGTGTCTAGATCCAGGGAGGTCATCCTATCTCTCTATTCTGCCTTGGTCAGGCAACACCTGGAATACTGTGCCCGATTCTGGGCACTGCAGTTGGAGATGTGGTCAGGCTGGAATGTGTCCAGAGGAGGGAGACTAAAATGATCAAAGGTCTGGAGAAGAAGCCTTATGAGGAGCAGTTTAAAGAGCTGGGGATGTCAAGCCTGCAGAAGAGAAGGCTGAGAGGATACATGATGGCAATGTATAATATATGAGCTAAAGTCATAGGGAGGAGGGTGCAAGCTTGTTTTCTGCTGCCCTGGAGACTTGGGCATGGAACAATGGCTTCAAACTACAGGAATGGAGATTCCACCTGAACATAAGGAAGAACTTCCTGACTGTGAGAGCAGTTCAGCAGTGGAACTCTCTGCCCCAGAGTGTAGTGGTGGAGGCTTTCAATTTACACCCAAGACCACAGAGCAGTGGCTAGTGAGAGACTACATTTGATGGCCTCTTTGATAGAGACTATGATTAACCTGCCCACTGTCTGAGCCTGCCAAGGCAGATCACATGGAGAGGGAGGGGCCATAGGTTTCATAAGCCCTGGCTGCCCTCTTCTGCCCCCCCCCCCATCTGCTATTTTGAACTCATCCTCCCACCTTCAGCACAATATGTTTCACCTGGTTGCCTAATGAACCCAGGTAGGAATACCGCCCTCTCCCTCCTGGTCTTTGGTGGAGTTTTTCACCTATCCCATACTGTCAATGGAGGAATGAGGAATTAGCTTAAGGTAGTGTCTTTAAATGGGTGCATAGACATGTTTTAGGGGAGAAAACCAAACATCAGTGTATCAAGGCACCATTTGAATGATGGGTTGGGTTCTGGAATGTCATCTTTGGGTTCTGATGCCCAGGAGCTGGGAAGGAGCTTGCCCTTGGGATGGTCATGGGGGTTGGTTTCCCTTTTTGAATTCCGGGGCTTTTGAGGGAATAGTTCCCTCAATCTGCCTTCCAAAATATGACAGTCTGGGGTGAGGTCAGGTGTTTTTTCCCAAGGGAAGACTGGGTAAGTTTTATTTCAGGTAGACACACTTGCTCCAGTTAAGACATCAACCAGGTTGCTCTCCCCATTTAACAGGTTTTTCAGGTTTTATTCTTTAATGGTTAATAGGTGAACTAAAGTCACTCTTATTTCATTCAGTCTGTGGGCCCTTCCACACAGCCATATAGCCCAGAATATCAAGACAGAAAATCCCACAATATCTGCTTTGAAGTGGGTTATCTGAGTCCACAATATCATATATTTCAGATCAAAGCAGAAAATGTGGGATTTTATTTAGCAGTGTGGAAAGGGTCCATGTTTCTGGTCTTGTTATTTTACAGTTGGTCATCAAATAACTGACTTCTTGGTTAATTTTATTAATAAGTTGGAACTTATTGAAGAACTTAAAAATAAAGAGTAGATTTTTTTCCAATCCTCTTCTTGCTTCCAGTACCTCATCCTCCCTACTTGTTTAAATTATCACTTAAATGGGGAAAAGGGGGAAATTGATAAAAAGCTGAAAAAGTGGCCCATCTCAGAAACAATTCTCTAAATGGCTTTTTAACTGTGTATTTCTTGACAAGGCCAGTAGAATGATTCATGAAGAGGAGGTGAACAGACTTCATTATCTCATAAGGTTATGATAGTGATGCCCATGCCATCTGGACTATGACTCTAAGGAATCATGCAGCAATAGCTTTTTTCACATGATACCAAGATCAATCCTCTAAAGATGTTTAAGTCTGAGAGCATGAAAATCTAAGTCCCACATGATCGAGTGTCCATGAAGAGAATAGGTATATTCAACGTATAAAATAAAATAATAAAATACATTTCCCTCCTCTTAGTATTCGTCTTATCAGTGCTCGGTCCCAGTTATTTATTTTATTTATTTATTTCATATATTTCTACCCCACCCTTCTCCCCACAAGGGAACTCAGTTAGATAGAAGCAGCAAACCATAATTGGAACAGGATAGTGGTCTATGATACCCCATCACAAAACTCCCTGAATCAATGTTCTTCCATTAATCTCTCCACCATTTGCCTGTTTTAAATCTCCCAGTTTACGTAAGCCATGATGCTGATTTTAAGATTTTCATCATTTGGTGATAATTTCTGTAGTTGAGTCATAGTATTCTTAAAGTCTTACAACAAAGAAAGCCCAGTCTGAAACTATGACTTGGTAGTCCATACATTTACTGTTGGAATTTTTCTTTCCTCTTGAATTCAACAGTACACCTGTTGGGAAGTGGCAGTTTTCATCATTACTGCAAGGAGTGTTCAGGCATCAAAGAATATGAGCTTTGGCAGGGGTCATTCATCAAGTAAGAAATCTGTTTCCTGTATTAAAAGAGAGACAAGAAAACACAGGAAAGCAATAGATGAAGAGATAAGTGGATATAAAAAGGATGGACGGTAAAGAAGAAAATTCAATTTCTCCAATGAAACATGCACAACCTTGTTTTTCTACTGTTATCTGTTGTTCCTGTTGTCTATTAAAGGTGAACAAAAATTGAACAGCATGTCTAAAATACTGTTTAAGACAAGTTTTTAAAGAAAATATATAGGATTTCAGGGGTTTTAAGTAGTGTATCAGATGGATTAGTCTATTGATAACAGACCATCCTTTGGAAGAAGGGTTAGAATTATTTTATGTGAAATGTTTTTCCAAGGAAGATGTTGCTCTTAAAATGGCTTCCACCTGATGTGAAATAATATACTTTGTTTTGTGATAATTTTTGTGTCTCAAAAACCATTTCCCACTTTGGCTCCCATTGTTCCATAGATCACTGTTTCTCTGTTATTCTCCTTAGTTTTATTTCCCTTTTTTATCATCACTATCCTTTTCCCTATTTGTCCAAACTGTGATTTAATTTCATTGGTTGTTTTCCTTGGCTCTATTTACCTTATTCTTTGTCCTCACTATCCTTGGCCTCATTTGCCCAGAGTGTGATTTAATTTCATTGGTTGTGACAAATCATGTAGACTTTTTCATCATTTCATATTATGCTTGGCAATGTGTTGGTATCAGAAATGTCATAGAGAGAAAATTTCAGCAATGTATTGTCAAAGGCTTTCATGGCCAGAATCACTGGGTTGTTGTAGGTTTTTCGGGCTGTATGGCCATGTTCTAGAATTATTCTCTCTTGACGTTTCACCTGCACCTATGGCAGGCATCCTCAGAGGTTGTGAGGATGCCTCACAGCATTTGAGGCATCATCACAACCAGCATTTTATACCTGTCATAGAAAAGAAAATAAGTAATGAAGGAATAATACCTCTATTCTGCCACAAATGTGTCAAGGATTTTGTAGTAATTACTTCTCATTACTAATTCTCACACATACACATATGTTTTATTGATTAGTCCATCAGTTGTATCAAAACATTTAACAAACACATTTAACACGTACAGCATTATTACTAATTCTTAATAATGAAAGCATTTCTTCTTTGTTCATCTCCCTATGTTTGTAACTTTCTCAGTGCCACTTTCCCAAGTTATGTGACATTGTTACAAAATAGAAATAGCAGCAAAGAAGACTAATAGAACCAGGGGCACATTGTAAATTCCAGTTATACCTGCAAGTAATGAAAGCAACTGTGCTCAGAACAACCATTGTTTTGATGCAATCAAGAGAAGTAAAGACCTTTCTGTTTTCTTCTCCACTAAAATCTTAGTACCTTTGGAGAAGATGATGGGAAACTGTTAGTAGAAGATGGGTATTGCATTATAAGCTGAGCTGAAACCCGGGAATGAGTTTGGTTGGCTAAGATCATAACAGGAGTTTACAAAATAAAATAGTTCATATACCAGCACCATATTTTCCACCTCCATCTGTGGCTTTTCTATCAGTAGGAGCATTTTATCCACAAACAGCAAGGTTGGTCTCATGTGTATCCCAGGAAAATCAAGGTCACCTATTGTATCCTCCACACAGCAGTGAGCTCAGGTATACACTGTGTTGGATATCTTTGTGCTATGTGATCCAGTCCATGAATCTGAAAAGAAAATAGGAAAGGATTTGTTATACAAAGCTAAAGTCATAGTTAACAAGTTGCATAAAGATGTAAATGTAATATCTAAATTATTATTTTAAAGTTACCTACAGAACGGTCTTATCATTTATTAACAGACTTTTGTTAATCATTAATTATTCATTATTAAATCATGGCTCTGTGGTAGCTTTAAATAGATACAATGTCTGATTGATTTGACAAATATAATCGGCTCATACCTAATTGTGGATTTGCATAAATTTACAAGCAATGTAGGCACTTCTTAAGGAGCCATTAATCAATGCTACTTATAAGGGGAACAACAATAGTAATGAATGACATGAAACCAAGTATAACTATTTCAGTACAGTCTTAGAAAAGGCAACGCCTGTGTTCTGAAAAAGTTGCTGGAAGATTTCAGTTTTCATCTTGTACTTTCAAGAGATTCATGCTTAATTCTGCCCACATGGCTAACTAGTCAACTGGTGAAACTCCCCTACTTCTCTTATATACATAGTCCCAGTGACTCCGTTCCATATACATTCTGTTATGGTGAACATTTCAGAAGCACTTTCATTTGTACTTACTTACTTACTTAGGCGATCCCTTGCTTTCCGAGGATGATTGTCTTCCAATATTCTTGTGGGTCCGTATGTGGCTGTGGAACCCTATTCTTGCTCTGCATCTTCTTCCGCAGTGAGGGCATTGGTTTCCAGGTGGAAGGCAGTCTTGGTCGGGGTTGGCTTGATGCTCCTTCCTCTTGGCGCGCTTCTCCCTTTCGCCCTCCATTTGTGCCTCCTCAAATTCTGCAGCACTGCTGGTCACGGCTGACCTCCAGCAGGAGCGGTCAAGGGCCAGGGCTTCCCAGTTTTCAATGTCTATGCCAGAGTTTTTAAGGTTGGCTTTGAGCCCATCTTTAAATCTCTTTTCCTGTCCTCCAACATTCTGTTTTCCGTTCTTGAGTTCGGAGTAGAGCAACTGCTTTGGGAGACAGTGGTCGAGCATCCGGACAACGTGGCCGGTCCAGCGGAGTTGGTGGTGGAGGACCATTGCTTCAATGCTGGTGGTCTTTGCTTCTTCCAGCATGCTGATGTTTGTCCGCTTGTCTTTCATACTTTCATTTGTATGGATAGTTGAATGGTGGTAAGTGTACATGAGCACATGACCACCCAATCTGAAAAAAATATCAGATCAAATACCAAAGCTCTTCCATGGGATATTTTATTTCAATGTGTTGTATGAATGGGCAAACTTTTATATATGTGATTGAACAAAATAAGTTGGGGGTTGTGATCAAGGAAAGAGTGTTTCTTGTCTCCTGAGCTTTACATGTACCACCCAGAGAAATTAATTTCAGTGTGCATAGTCAGCATCAAAAGATGAATGCTGGCAGAAATACACATCATTATTTTCTGCTGCTCTTCCTGGAGGAGCAGCTATTCTGCCTGACAATGTGGGCCTACAGGAATTTCAGAAAAGCTATCATCTGCTGTTCAGCACAGAGCAGTCAAGAATGATTTCAGTTTTGAGGAGGAATAAGGAAGCTGGGCTGCTCAGAGAAGAATACTATTGGGATATAGCTACAGAGGGGCAAAACTCCTCCTCAAAGAACCCACCCCCCAAAAAACAGTATGGCAAATATGTTTATAGATAAAGTATGGACATTATGAAGAAAAAAGATAATCCATTTACTGAATATTCTGTATATGGTATAAATATTAATATTTTTCCACTCTCCCATCCCATGTCACTTACCCTGTTATGGAAGATGTGAGGAGAGCAGCCAGGCTGGAAAGGATCATCAGACATCCCCAGGGGTAGTCTGGGGGATGCTGTTGTGACTCAGCTGGAATCACAGACTGTCTCTGATGAGGATGATGGAACTCAGGTTCACAGTTTGGTTCAAGATGTCCCTGTTATAGACAATGAAGAAGTGTCATTTCCCACAGCAAGGCATGCGAGTGTTGATACTGAAAATAGCCAGGTGCAGGTGCAAATTGATTCAGAAAAGGAGGATAATTTTCAGCCTGATAATGAGCTAGCAGGGAAACAGGCTGACAATAATGAACAGACTGACTTTGATGAAATGGAAACCTTAGATCGGGCAGACCGTTTGGAATTCCAATTCGAAGGAGTGAAAGGATAGCTAACAAGAGGGAGGCCAGGGCCAAAGAAACGCCTTCATGTTTTGCAAAGGATATTAAGCCATGTGTGTGAGACCAAATCTTTGTCAAAGCAACTTTGCGTTCTACTAAG
Source organism: Anolis sagrei (assembly GCF_037176765.1). Lineage (NCBI taxonomy): Eukaryota > Metazoa > Chordata > Lepidosauria > Squamata > Anolidae > Anolis > Anolis sagrei. Next base: position 114,111,508 of record NC_090025.1, read on the forward strand.
AAGTTTGCCTGTGCTTGTCTAGATGGGACTTACAGTTTTTGTGTTCATGATTTCAGGGCCTTGTCATGTTCTCTTGGGTTTTTGCTTTGCTGGTGTCTTTTTGGATTAAGCTTCAAGTGCTTTAGGATATTGATCTGTTGGAACATTAACCTTTGCCTTTACAAACTTTTTACCTTTTATTTTTAATAAACTATAAAGACTTCTGGCTGTGTGTGGTTTGGTGTCTTCAGCAAGGTGAATCTACTCTGAGGTGCAATAGATGCCATACTGTCCTACTTTTTTGTGTGCCAGGAATGACTTGAGAAACTGCAAGTTGCTTCTAGTGTGAGAGAATTGGCCATCTGCAAGGGTGTTGCCCAGGGGATGCCCGGATGTTTTGATGTTTTACCATCCATGTGAAAGGCTTCTCTCATGTTCCCACATGGGGAGCTGGAGCTGACAGAGGGAGCTCATCTGCCTTCTCCCCAGATTTGAACGTCTGACATGTCGGTCTTCAGTCCTGCCGGCACAAGGTTTTAACCAATTGTGACACTGGGGGCTCCTACTTCTGAAAAGATATCTTGGAAAGCTGTGTAGTTTTTCAAAGCATAAAGGAGTAGGTGCAGAAAGGATTATATTGTTCATTTTCCCTGTGGGATTTAATACAGCACATGTGTTTTTGGAGTTAGTAGATTACTCATTACATTTTATGGATTTTATTTGGTGTTGTGTGATTTTATTTTGCACTTTGTCTTAAGAGCTGATTAATCAATCTTATTTCTAAACAGAGGTCATCAAATAATGGAATAAAAGAAGTAAATTTGTACCTCATCTTTCCTGGCAGTTGGCTAATGATTGAGATGTGAGTGTTTCAACACATCAAGATACTGTGTACAAAAAACCCCCTAAACAGTTCCAACTACTACAAGATTTTCTGCCCCTCAATGGGAGCAGAAAGGCCAGCACTTCTTCAAGCAGCAGTAACAGAACAACCAGACACACAGAGAAAAAGAAGAGAGGACAGAAATTCCTTTAGTTTATGGAAAGGATATTTTGTTTTCAGCAAAATAAACAAACAAAAGATCTGTGAAAAAATAGCTAAGAAATTTGGGGAAAGGGCACATTGAAATAATTCTTGTTATCTAACCAAACAAGGGGAAAACTTTTGGAATGTTTTATTCTCCTCTTCAAGATTGAAATAGGCAAAGATTTACATCTCTAGCTAGGAATCATTACAAATAAGTAATACATCAAATATATGAAAACCCATCAAGCAGCTTAGATGACTGCTTGCGGCATGCAAAAAGGTTAAGGACTGCAGAGGTGATAAGAGAACAAAACTTTAAAGGCTAGGAAGGGGGGGGACAAGAAAAAAATATAAAAATGTGCTTGTTAAAAAACAACATATAAGTCCCATATACTGGAGTAAAAAGATGGTAGGAGAAGTATCAATTGGTGTGTGTGTGGAGGGGGGGGTGTGTGGATGGGAAGTGAGGATGGAATAGAACAATGATTATTTAACACATATCTATCCACTTGGAAAACCTAATATACAGTGATATTAAGCAGCCAGTACCCTGGTCAACATAATTATTTCAAACATACAAAGCGATAGGAAAAAGTTATCAACAGCCTAAAAATAGTGAATAAAGGATTTATCAAGGCAAGTATTCATTCAAAAATGTACTCCAGTAGCTATTTAACAAATAGACTGATTATCTAAAACTTCTTATAAATAGTATGAATAAAACACATATTGCATGTGGATGGGCGACACTCCTCCTGCCGACAGGCCAAAGATGACACAAACTCTGAGTTGGGAAGAAAATGGCCACAACTTGTTTATTGATTACAGGAACACAGTGTTGGCTGCCAGACATGGGTTCTGGATCAAGATCAGTCAGCCCAGTGCTGACCTATACTGCTAAACATGTCGAATGCCACTGGCTATGATACTCAGCACCTTTGGGAACCACCGTACGTTTCCCCCCTTTTGCTGGGGCGGGGGGGGGGAAGGATACCAGATCCAGGGCCCATGCCACACACCAGCTGAAGTTGTGATGAGCTAACAATATCAGAACTAATGGTAGCCAAATCAAAACACCGAACATGCATGCAGGGTGGGTGGGAGGCAAGTAGAAGCAGGCCGCTGCCTTCCGGGTGCCCAGGGCAGCCATTTAAGGGCTGCTGGGCAAAGGTGGAAACCAGCCCTGGTTGGCCAGCAGGCCAAGTGGTGGGAAAACTTTCCACCATGCAGGAGGCTTCTGGGAGAAAGAAGCCCCCTGCCTCCATCATGGCCGGTGTGATCGTGCCCCCTGCCGCAACAGGCCTTGCCCGGTAAGTTGAGTAATGCGTTTAGAAGCAATCTGATAAACTTTAGATTAATGAGCCCATTGAATGGATGGGACCACTTCATAGTATGTGAAAATAACCTGAAATATAACTATGCAAGTATAAAGAAGTTTTCTGTATTTCGTTGCAGACATGAACTTTGTCCCACACAGATCAATACTTGCATGAAAAGATAAGACAGCTTTCTTTCATGTCCAGGTCAATGGCCTTATTGAGCAAGGTGTAATGATTGTTGATGCAATTCTCAACGTCTTCGGTTTTCACTGTTTCTCACTAAAATGTGATTAGATTTCATTAAGAAAGCAGAATGAGATACTTGTTTCATTCTGATGCTAATATGTATATTCCTGTCTTTATGTTGATAAAATAGTTTCAGATCAAATTATGTAGCATTTTAATTATTAAAGCTGTAGAGTGCACTTGGGTACTTCTTGCTCCCAACTGGTAAATTGGCAGTAAACTACACTGAAATAAATTGCATGGGTGTAGCAGAAGATATATTTGAAATCTTGTTTTAGATCAACAGCTAGAATGAGGCATATCTGTAATGCTATTGCTTCAAACATTTAGTGTTCCATGTCTAATGCTCTTCCCAGTGCAGCAACACAAAATGGAGAAATTCATTCTGACCTTGATTCCTGACATAGCCTCACATTTCACAATTCTAATTAAAAAGCTATCACTGACAAGATGATATGCAAATAAAATGGTCAGTTCATCTATTCACCCCACCCCAATTCACATAGTTGGCAATATCTTCCAAGGTTCAATATTCTGGACTAAAATCCAAAACTGATTAACCATCCCTCTGGAATGGAAATCTCAAGCCTCTACTGACAGGTGGTAAATTCTCAGACAATGGCTGGATAGATTGATTCTGTACCACAAAATAGTATATGTAAATCCTTGGCATGCTGTACTTGATATATAATTATAAAATGTGTGCAGTCCTGCATTGTGAGCTTTGTAAATCTGTAGACAAGCAGCTCCTACTGCACCATCTGTCAGAATCACTGACGCCTTAAAGGGCCAGGCTCAGAGTTAGTTCCAAAACAGAGTTTATTAAAGCAAAGGAAAAGACTCACAGACACTTAACAGCTCTGGTCAAAACTCAAAGGTAAAACCAGTCCTGTTCAAAAGGGTTAAGTATAATTATATTATCCAGAAAAATGAACCGAATCAAACACAGTACTCCGAAGTCACACAAAAAGGCACAGCATGCAAATGTTTAACAAAACAGAGAAGACACAGGGAGAAAAGCATAGTCAAGCAAAGTCCAGGGTTGTAGCAAGCACATGCCTTGCAGCTGCTCCCAACTCTTCACGTGAAGTCCTACGTCCACCCCTCCATCTTCTCCATCTCCTGTCAAGACTTAGATCCCCCCAAGACTCAGTTGTATTCCCTGATTACCAGTCTTCACTTCCAGTGAATCCCATAAATGTATCACTAGATGTTGGCTCTGCACAAATAGCTTGCACTTTGGGTTTGGGTAATTTCAACAGAGAAGAGTTATAGACTGGATATGAAGAGACAGAAACAAAGAGAATTATCAAAAAGCTACTATAAGTTTTAAGAAACACACAGAAACAGAATGGACTTCCTAACACATGTCTTTATCTCTCTCCTGCAAAAACCACAAATACACTATAGAGACATGCTGCGGGGAGTAAAACGGCTTTGCAGAAAGGAACGTGATTGCTTTCCTTCTTCTGATTGGTTGATATGGGAACAAAGAGCATGCAGCCACCCTTGTCAATAACATCAGCCCTCGCTGCTTCCCACCCCAAAGAATTACAGTTATACAGTACTGAAAAAAACCTCCAAAAGAACAAATCTTTACAAATCTCTCCAAAAGTTTCAGAGGTTTGTGTTTCAATTTGTAATGCTTTGAAGGGGTCCCTTTCTGATTAGTAATTCAGAGATTCATATTAACAAATAAAACAAATCTCCAAATTATGAAATGAAGGTCTGAAGCTTTGCATATCCCTATTCTTAAGAGTAGAAATTGGAATATCAATGGACAACAAAGATGATTTAAATATAAGCTTAAAATAACCTTTAAAATGTGGTATAAACATCAAGAAATGGGAAGCCTAGCACTCAAGTGCCAAGAGGAAAACATTTCAAGCAAATCCTTGTTGTGACCACCTTCCACCTGGAAATCTATGGTCTCACTGTGAAAGACAATGCATATCCAGAATCGGTCTTCATAGTCACTTACGGACCAACCGCTAATACTCTACTTTTGGAAGACAATCATACTCAGCCGTGGGTGATTGCCTATGGTGATGAAAAAATATTTCATGAACAAATGGGATTGGTTTTAATCAAACTGATACCATAATATGCTATTAAATCATTAATCTTTAAAATGGAAGATATTTTGAATAAATGAAGGATATTTTGAATAAATGAAGGAGCCTTGATTTTTGTGATAATTGAGAATAAATGAAATCAGTTGGCTCTTCCAACTTCTTTTAAGAAGTGTCTATGATTAAATGTCCCTGGTTTTAATGCTTTGCCCTTCTCTAAAAGAATATCTGAACTTACTATGTGGATGTGTGAGAAACATGGAGTCTTGCATGCTATTTTAGAATGTAGCACTGGAACTATGAACCCACAGCTTTTCAAAATGTGACTCCAGTTGACCCCTCCACCAACAGTGGAGGGAAGTCTATGTTATGGGGTGATATGTTATTGTGGTTATTCAAGTTTTTTCTCAAGCTTTTTAAAAATCACAACTGTGTGATGGAATGGGGTGGGAACTCTGTTTATGAAAGCTTGCATCAAAATCCTATACGAGACTTTGTAAATATCTGATTCCAAATTATTATGTACCTTCCTTACAGCTGGGCAAAAAAAAATCATGAAACAAACTAACAAACAGTATATTGGTTCTGTCTTAGGAACTTGAAAGAGAAAGTTGTGGTAGACTAGGATCAGAGAATCCCAAAGTTTCTATTTTTATGTTTTGTCTTCCTTTTTGAATTTTTGATGTAGGTTTTAAAAATCCAGATACTATAAAGTAACAAACAAATACGCAACCTTGCAAAACAAAGCGCTAATGATTTCTAGCACCAGGATCCTATGACAGAATGACAGTATTGCTTTCATTGCTTACTACTCTATTATTCTCTTTATTCCATTGTACAGAGCTTGTTAAATACCACTCATACTTTCTAATAAGATATCCTTAAAAACTGGGTGGGCAAGGAGTCTCAAAACTCCTATCTTTCTATTAATGTGTTATTTCATTTGGTGTTGGCACTGAAATGTTTCTTCTCCGTATAAGGAGAAAACACTACACTTAGACAACATGCTACTTTATTTTTGAACAGAATGAAAAACTGGAAGTAGTATTGAAGTGGGTTTCAACATGTAAGCCTTTCATTACAATCTGAAACCAACCCAAACACAGGTTGTCCACATTAACTGTGTCTCACAGAAGGCATAACATTGCATGGACACAAGCAAATTTCCTGAAGCAGGTATATATCCTTTTAGAGTACTGCAAAGGTTGGCATTTCCTTCCTATTCCTATATGCCTAGTGTTCTTGTTCAGCTATAGGAACATAGCCAAATGTTTCTCTAATCCTGTAAGGCTATACAAGGAATGGGATGGCCATATCTGTGTGTGCATGTGACTTTCTGTAGAACCTCCCCTGTTATCTCTCTCTCCCCCCCCCCCCCCAAAGAGATATGATTAGGGGGACAGTGATTTTCTATCGTGTAGGGTTAGAAAGATAGAGCAGATTTGATGTTCCTTTTATAGTCTTTCATGCTGTATCTGGCACATAGGACACGTTTCATATTAAATTGATATATTTATATGGACATATGTAATCAAAGAGGTTTTCATTACAACTTGTGGGCTTTGGAAGAGCACTGGTGTATCTTCTGGTGACAATTATGATTTATGATTATTTGTAAAATCATTAAAATACAGAACATTAAATCAAAACCAACAACAAAACAAAAGGATTTTAAAAATAAAATAATGAAACAAACATGACCTTACATGACAAAGCATGTAATTTAAATTTTATCAATGAAGGGAAATATCAAGAGGAGAGAAGAGGGGAGAAAAGACAAGAGGAGAGATAGCCCAGAGTAACAAATGAAGGGAAAGAGGGGGTATTATATATAGGCAAAAGCAAGTACAAGGTGAGGCAGCATAACTTCCTTTTTTCAAATTTAATAAAATCCATTGTATGAATCAGATTTTCTTTTTACAATGTAGGCGCATACCTAAAGTTTTGTTTTACGTAGTTTTGAAGATCAAATTAGGTAGGTGACATCCCCCATTCACCATTCTCCATACATTGAATAAATCGATATCTGGCGTTTGTCATGACTCTTGGCAGCATAGCAGGTGTTATGTTGGCAATTTCTTCCTGGATGTTGGTTTTCAAATCTTGTAGGGTCCTTGGACGGTTCACATAAACATGGGATTTCAAAAAACCCCATAGAAAAAAATCACAAGGGGCCAAATCTGGAGAGCAGGCTGGCCACTCCAAATCTGCTCGAAAAGTAGACCTCAGTGACAAAAGCACGCTCCTCTCTATTCCAATGCATGATGGTGGCTGAACTGTGTCAGGACAAAACTTTATACTCCCGCCTCTCGAACGAGACCACTAGCTCTCTGCTACATCTTCAACTGGTGCGCATAATCCCAGAAAAGGTGGTTTCTTAAGTCTGATGTCTTAAACCTGCATGTTATTGAAGGATATAAGGGAAAACAATGCCAGAAAATATGTTATATTAAGTCTGATGCCTTCAACCCAAGTTATTGAAAGATATAAGATGTAATGATGCCAGAAAAGGTGGTTCCTTAAGTCTGATGTCTTAACCCCATTCTAGTTGAAGGGTATGAGGAAACACAATTTCAGAAAAAGTGGTTTCTTAAGACTAATGCTCTAAAAATGATGGAAAGAGGAGCCTGGGAAATTCCCCCATTGCCACAAATGGGCTGGATCTTCCCAGAGCAAAAACAGATCTTTCAACTGCTGGATAGAAAAACAGATTTTTGCCCATTTGGGAGGCTCCCAAAAATGGATGAAAGAGGCGACAAAAATCTGGGCACTGAAAACAGCATGGGGTTTAGCTGAATTGCACATCCCTACTAACTAGCCAGCCAAAATGCTTCAAGAAACAATATTTGTTGAGAAATATAATAGATAACTGTGTCTGTAATGAACAGATAATTTAATTACAATTTCTTAAGCTGAAGGTGAGCAATAATCAGAAGTAGATATTTTTACAGAGTATAAAGATTTTCTTGTCTCTTGGTGTGAGACCCCATAAGATGTGCCCTTCAAATATGGAGAAGAGAGAGAGGGAACTGCAGACTACAGCATAAACAAACTGATTTATTAAGCCTAAGTGATTTAGGAAGAGACAGTACTAAGATCAATCAAACAGGAAATGACATTAATGCCTGCTGTGTCTAAACTCTTAGAAATACAAGCAATTTAGCTACTAGTGTGTTTAGGTATCCTAAGGTTACTTCATCTAATAGTATTAATTTGATCTTCCTTGTCTGTAAAGCTGGAATGCATTCAGACTAATAGAATGCAGGAAACTGGAGAGTTAAACTACTCAGGAGTAATTTAACTTATTCACCCCTTTAAAGCATTCATCTTCTGACTAATACTAAACGCATATCAGTCAAAATGAAATTCATGTATTACGATACAAGGCTATGTTCTGTTTTCAAAACTGAAAACTGTTCATCTGAGAATCATCCATAGTCAACATCCTGCAAATTCTGTGCCAACTTCGGCTTGTCTTAATATCGTTTTTGTGTGGTTTCATGATTTGTTTTGAGGGAGAGGAAAATTATTATGTACTTGTGATAAATGTATGTGTGTGCCTTCAGGTTGCCTCTTGATGTATGGCAGTCCCACAAATCTGATAGGGTTTTCTTAGGCAAGGAATACTCAGAGGTAGTTTTGCCCATTTCTTCCTCTGATATACAGCCTACCTAATACCTATATGTTGCAAATCACATCCTACAAACAGATTCAGATATCAAGATACTTTATACAAATCGACTGATCAGTTGGATTTGGTTTGAAGATTATTTTAGAGAGTACAAAGGTACTTACTGGGGAATGTTATGTCCTCCCCAGAGGAAGTATAAACCTTCATGTGGAGTTTTTCAGACACAACGGATCCCAAAGAAATATAAACCAATTTTTCTCTTCCTTTTAATGTCTCCTGTGAGAGTAATTCTTCACAAGATGTTTTCCTCTTTCTTTTCAATTGTATTAAATTTCTAGTCAGCTAGTGGGCTATATTTTCTGTGCCTAATATGCACATTAATAAATAGCCATGTATGGGGAAAGTGGCAGCATATCAATAAATAAAAGAGAAGATGCAAACATGCATGAATATTGCAAAAACATCAGGAAGAGAGGATGTTCATATTCAAAATTGCTGTTCATATTCAAAATTGCCTGTAATTATAAGAGCACTTTTTCATATTTTTGAGAGATTATTAGCTCCTTGGGAGAAGGAACTGCCTTTTTCTTTCCTGCTGTTATTTATGCAGAAGAGTAGGATTGTGCATTTTGGCTGAACCTTGATCCATTTCTACTACCTGAATTTTGGTAGACACCTGGATCCATTTTTGTGTGATATTTGGTCCACAGCTGGAAAATGAGGCTAGATCCAGCCTATTGGCAGCAATGGGGGGCTTCCCGGGCTTCCCTTCACATCATTTTTAGGGCGATCAGGAGGAAAATGGCCACACTTGGAGAGCACATCTATTGCTGTTAGCCCACAAAGTTTCAGCAAGTTTGGATCATCTCCTGATATTAAGAAAAGTCTTATCTTTCTAGAAATAAAATCTCCTTTAGAAAATTCCCAAAAAGGATACCCCCGTTAGCCCTGCCCAGGAGTAGGAGCAGGGCAAGGTACCATTCCTTCATGTCAAATGTCAAAGATGCACTTCCACATCACACAGCCCAGTGCCCACTATTACAATTTTTTTACTAAAAAAAACAACAACAGCGACTTCCTCAAAGCTTTTGCATTTTTTGTTTTCACAAAACATACTGGAAGAACCCAGCAGCCCACTATCCACAACAAAGCAAGCAGCATGGCCCCTTATTAGAAAGGCACTCCTGTGTAATGTACTGGGAAAAACATTTTCAAATGTATTATGAGAAATGTAGTCATGTTTGGGGAGAAACAATGTTTTTGGAGCGTATTATTTTAAGACTTAGCGGATCAGAGCAGGTCATTAGCTTCATTTATGTAGAAAGGCAATTCGGTGGCAACCCCAAAAAAGAGCAATAGAGGGGTTGAGGACCAAGGAGAGAAGGATGACTTCAAGTCAGCGGTAGAGTAGTTGGCTGTCCACCCTGCCCCCACAAAGAGCCAATCAGTCTCCTAAAGAAGGAAAGGCTTTGCGAGGAAAAAGGAGGAGACCCCCCAGGATGGCCGAGTGTCAGGGGTGAAGTGGTTGGCTAGCCACCCCACCCCACAAAGATCAACAATCCCATCATTAACTTCTTAACATATTGTTTCACCATATGTTTGCCTGTCTGCCTACTTTCCAGGCAGGCCTTTCCAAATGACTCTGACTCCGAGTCTACCAATGACAACTGGTTGTTTTTCTGCCACAAAGGAGACTCTGTCCACTCCTGACATTTGGAAGATTCCTCAGTCAACAAGGGCCAGGATTGAGGCTGGGCTGATTTCTGTCCAATCAGGGAAGGCCACAGGAGCTGTGAAAGGCTTTCAGGAGGATAAAAGGTCTTCCGCTGTATTTCATGGTTATGTCTGATTCCTTTTGAGTAGATACTCTGTATCAGACTTCCTTTCAGGCCAAAAGTTAATAATCTCTATTCTTGTTGCCTTCAACCCATATCTTTAGCTGGCTCTCAGAGTAGCAGGTGTGCTGAGCACCAGATCCTCATCCCACTCCTTGGAGGGTAGCTGAATTTCAGTTTCACGCACATACATATGTTTCCTTGTTTTATTGACATTCATCTGTGTACTTTCTTGTACCTTAAACATATAAGGTTTGAGAAACAATTAGGTTGTTTCTCATTCTAATTACACATTTGAGTTGTGCACAGTTTATCCATTCATATTGTAAAAATGTCAATATTGTTACATTTCTGTCATTATTTTTATACTTTATATCTCCACAAAAGTACAAATACTCGGGAGAAAGTGGGCCTTTTCCTATAAGTATGACAAGGTGATGGTAGGAATGAGAGAGCTGGCCTTTTTGGTGACTGCCTATCAACCCTGGAACTCCCTGCTTAGGAAAGCCAGAATGGCCATCTACCTGCTATCCTTCTGGCAGCATTAATAGTATTAATATGTAATTTTTTCATGTTTGTATTTTTTGTAGATTTAAAATTGTATTGTATTGGTTTTACTGCAAGTCACTTTGAGTCACTTTTATTAGAGAGAAAAGACAGGATATTACTACTGTTTTTAATAATAATAATAATAATAATAATACTTAAAGTGATACTGTTGTGTCCAATGAAATTTCTTTCCATCTTGGTGAACAATAATAAGAGTCTCTGCACACTGTATTTTTCAACATACTTACAGGTGCCTAGGAATAACAGTAAGATGTTAAAGGGAAGCAATATATCTGCTATTACCCTCTGATGACCCACAGTCCTCTGGAGGAGTAGAACATGATGTTCTATTGCCACTGTGTATATGTATTAACATGGAGGCTAGGGACTTATCTACACAAGCCAAAAACCCAAATCTCACCACAAAGGAAAAGCTGTCCATCTTTATGACACCCAACTACTTCTGAGTATCCCATGATTTTAAACTGTTAATCAGCTTTGCCTCACTTCAGACAACGTTGGAAGACATCTGGAGTTTGCTAGAAATTCTGAAGCATACTGCAGCTTCAGGGAAGTGTACACAGCTACACTGGGCCTGATTTTGCTAACTTTCTGGTCATCGTGAAGAAGTGGGTCCTTCCTTCTTCTGACATTGGCAGATACACCTGTGTAACCAGGAAGCCTGGTTACATGGGTGCTTTCATAATGTCAGAATGAAACATCCATGTGATCAGGGAGAATAATTGCATCTCCCCTTCTTCATATTGGTTGTGTGGAGTTCTCGTTCTGGTGTTAGCTGAAAGAGCCATGATTGATCTCTGTGGCCAGTTAATAATGGTGGTGGAAGTGAGGAGATAAGATGCATGTTATATTTTAGTGGTTTGAATTCAGCATTAATGTGACAAATCTAGGGCTGTCTGGGGCACATTTACACCAGTCTAAGCCCTAGGTGAAATTTTGCTGTTCCTCTTTGGGCAGCATAATTTCTTAGGATGAGTCTTTACTTTATGTTATCTAATGGACCAAAGGTGAAGTCCTTTATATCAAGCAGATGCAGTCTTAACATTATTTAATTTTACCCTACTAGAAAGATACAACTAAAACGGGTTTGGTTGTCAGCTGAGATTTAACAAACCCCCAAATCTCTTTCACTTTGCAACAATAAAATAAAGACCATGGGAAATGTTTCTTTATTGCCATGAAAAGCTGTGGAGTCTCTTTCATAGTATACTTTAGGTATTTCTCACTTGACTGCCTGTGGGACATGTTCCCTTGGTACCAATAAGATGTCATTTTCACAAAGTGATCTGCACAGCAGAGGCAAGGCTTACCTGAGAGCATACAAAAGTTAATTAATTGTTTGAAATTGTAGATGAAACTGAAGTTTTCTCAACGGGGAGTGTTTTTAATTAACTTTGTATTGCTGTTCCGAAAAGTAAGACTGAGAATGCAAATACTAAATAATGCACATTGAATATGCCATTGAGCTCACACAATGACACTTTCTCTCTGAGTGGAATAGTAAAGTCATTTCAGCTTTGGTTGCGGGAACATTGTAGTCTTTTATTCAAGAAAAATAGCTTATGACATGAGTAAATCACGTGCATAAAAGGACTGTGTGTTGCTGCTATGCTTATCTGTAGTAAAGACATAATATATTTGCAACAGAATTTGATTACCTTCTTTTAAAAGTTTCTTATTCTTGTTTTTCTCAGGACAGGAGATAATTTAATGTGCTTGGACAAGAGCTGGAGAAACCCCAGGTCTGCTGAAAAAACAACAAATATTTAAATTTTGCATACTACTCGGTATTAAGTTAGGAAATAGAAGTTGTCTATTTAAAATGAGATCCCCAAAGGCTCCATCTTCACTGCCATATAATTTCAGTTAAAACTGCATTATATGGTCAGTGTGGACTCATATAATGCAGTTCAGTGCATTTAAACTACATTATATGAGTCTATACTGATCATATAATGTAATCCCAAACTGCCTATATGACAGTGTAGATCCAACCATAGATTCATGCTAAATGACATGTGCCTTGCAAAGTATCTACATTATGCAGTTATATGTGATGGCTTCATCATATGAAATCCTGATATTTGCAGCTTGGTGAGGCAGAATTTTCTGCTATAGTACTGTAGTCCAGTGTTTCTCAAACTGTGCTCCTCTAGGTGCTATGGACTTCTCCTCCCAGAAATCTCAGCCAGTTTACCAGCTGTTAGAAATTGTGGGAGCTGAATTCCAAAACATATGGAGGAGCACAGTTTGAGGAAATCTGCTCTAATCCATCTTTCCTGAATAATATTACTAGGGCTATCTAGTAGGCTTGGTTGATCAAGAAAAAAATGGTTCTAAACTCGTTTCGTATATAGGGGGTGCTGGTGTTTCAATTTTAAAATTATTTCTCAATTTTTCTTGAAAAAAAAGATTGGAAATAGCAAAAATCTGAATAGCTTCGTTTACTCCATTAATTGAAGGTGCCCCTAGTTTAAAATCTCGCAGTTTCCCTGGCCTCCCTGATGACAAGCGGCGATGCGGTTTCCCCCAGTGGCTGTCAAGAAGAGCTGGACGTAGCCACACCCACCTCATTCCCCTGCCATCCATCGCCATTCAGTCACCCAGGGAAGGCAACCTGCGAGATTAGTTTTAAAATCTCGCAGTTTGCCTTCCCTGGATGACTGAACGGTGATGGATGACAGGGGAATGAGGTGGGCATGGCTATGCCCAGCTCTTCTCGATGGCCACTGGGGGCATAGCCACACCCACCTCGCCCTTCCACATCACTGCTTGTCACCAAGGAGGCCAGGGAAACTGCGAGATTGTAAAACTTGCACCAGACATCTGAAAATAATTACGAAAAATTGGGAAATTGTTTCATTTCGTAATTACTCCTCACACTATTCCTACATGGCTTGATATTAGATCAAAAAGTAATTGAATACGAATTCATTACGAGTTTAGAAACTTATGAACACGATCAACCAAGCCTACTATCTAGCAGCATTCTTAATCCAATTACGCATACATATGCTCTATAGAATTTAATGCAGTGTAGAATCACTTTGATAGCCAAGGCTCAATGCTGTGGAATCATCAGAGTCATAGTTTTACAGAGCCTTTAGCCTTCTCTGTCAAAGAGTGCTGTTATCTCACACACTACAATTCCTAGGATTCTAAAGCAGTCAGAGTCAATCTTCATTAATTCTGCAGTGTAGAAGCACCCAACAAGGCCCATGATCCTGTAGGGTATGGCCATGGCAGTTAAAGTTTTATCCAAATGTTATAAAACTGATAGACAAAACCCCCAACAGATTAAGTATATCTATCTTTTTCACATATGGACATCAAGATTCTTATCTTCACTAGCCAAATTCAATAGGTGCAGAAGTTCCCATTATGGCAAAGATTATGTTGCATTTATGTTTTATACAGATATTAAATATCAAAAGCATGCCAGAAAATAAAAGTAGTGATTCGAATTATTCCCCACAAACATGGTTGAATCTGGCACTAGCTTGTTATAGTTGTTTGAGTGCTCAACTAGATATCTGGGAGGCCAGAGTTTGAATCCATACTCAGGCATGGAAACCCACTAGCTAAATTTGGACAATTAGTCTCAAAAATGGTAAACCTCATTCAAATAAATCTTGAAAAGAAAACCCTTTCATAGTTTTTTTTTTACAACCCTGTGAAAATAGGAGTTGGCTTGAGGGCATATATCAAAAGGAACAACAAACATAGTTGAATACATAGAAATTAAAATACAGATTTTTAAAACCCTAAATACTATCTGTGCCACAGATGGACATATCTATCAAATCTCTTTTAAATATCTCATAATTCTTATCCAGTTTTACTCCACCCACTCACAAGAGCATTCATTGAGAACTACTGTTAGAACTAAACTATAAGCACTGAAAAAATATACAGTAATGATTATGAGAAAAAATATCATTGATGCAATTTCCTTACTAGAAGCAGTAATTGATCATTTGCAAAGAACCTGGGGTTTCTGAATGTCAAAGAAAATTATACTAATCTATCCTTAAGGTAACAAAGATATTTACCACTAGTGCAGAAGATTCTCGTATTCTTACTGAGCCAGAGATCTCATGTGGTAATATTAAATGGTAATAAATAAAAAGTTCTTGCAAGGAACAAAATGCATTTGTCATTGTTTTTGTTGTTTTATCTACAAATAAATCAAATGACAGTGCTCTATTAAGGCATGCACAATTATTTTAAGATTGAGTTTTGCTGAGTATGTAGCTCCAGTTGGCTCCCAAATGAACTCATCCATCTTCAAATAACAATGGAGATTTCTCCAGGTTTGTAATCATTCCAATTTGCACTCTTTCCTTCTCTCTCTTTGTAGATCAGGGATAGGAATTTTAGTAGTTACTAGGGCGAATGTGTTGTTAATCCCTGGATTGATGAGAAATCACATAGATTGTCCCAGAATCACACACATACAAATCCAACACCTAAACACCTCCGCCTTCAGTCACAAAGAGAGCATAATTCAAAACACAAAATCAGTATAACTCTAATTTTGACCAATGGATTTTTTCAAATGATAAGGAGTGCAAGAGTAAAAAATGAAACACTGTGCCTACAGGCTTCCAAGAGGGATTATTTGTCCTTTTTTGGGAGTATGTGTGTGTTTGGGGGGGGGGGGGGGAGGGAGAAGGCAGTTCTGGATTAGAGAGTAGGATAACAAAAACATTTTAATGGATCCTGGACCTCCGGTGGAGGCAAGAATGGAGGCTGCAGCAGCTTAGCGAGCTCCCAGAGCCACAGGCTGTAAACCTCTTCCAAAGGGTCGGGGGCCAGTATCTCCCCCCCAGCGACGACGGATAAGGTCGTGTTGGCACCCTCCAGGACACAAGCAAAGAGGGTCTATTGCAAGACCCCGGCAAGTGAGGAAACCCGGAGACAAGGCCCGGAACGAGGACGCCGACCTAAGGGACGGCAAGCAGCCTACCGCTTCCATTGTACTTTACAAGCTTTAATTGGAAAAGAAGAAAGGACTTAAGAAAGATAAAGGAAACGGAGGGAAAAAGGAGAAGTGAACTGCAAACGACGAGATACCCGTAGAAATAATATTGGAAAATACAGGAACTGGAATGGTGTGAAACCCTAAGGATTTAAAGAACTTATTTACACTTACATGTAAACGCTGAGGGAGGTCGGAGGACAGAGGGATTGAGCGAGTGGAGACATCGAGAGGCTGGAGCGGCTGGAGTGGCGGCGAGAACGGCAGAGGGGTGAGGGGGCGAGCACAGGAGAAGGAGAAGGAGAAGAACGAAGAGCGAGCAAGGGGGGAGGGAGTAAACCCCCCTTGAGCAACCCAGCTACCCCCCAGTTAACCCGGTTACCAGCCACGGACTAAAGACTAAGGACGGGAGGTTAAGAGAAAGCGTGGCGGCGTGGCGGCGAATGGAGGACGGAGGAAGCCCAGAAGGCGGAAAGCATCTAGAGCCGCAAAGTGAAGTGGAAGGGAAAGGCTGCAAAGGCTGCAAAATGCTGTAAAAGGCCGTGAAAGTGAAAGAGAGTTGGAGAGACTAGGAAGAGAGAAGAAGGAGCATAAAAGAAGAACACAAAAGAAGAATACAGAGAAGAAGAAAGCCGGAAATCAAATCCATAAGCTTCTGTAGAAAAACTGATACTCTACCCCACCACCAAGTTACTGGGAGAGTGGAGTGTGGAGTGTGGAAGCCCAGAAACCAACCCTGACGAAAAAAGAGAAGATAACAGCAAAGGTAAACAACTCAACTAAATGAATAGGTATAAAATATATTAACATTAAATTACTCAATATATGTAATGGTATTTAATTGTATCTCTATTTAACTAAATTAATTATTTAATTAAATTTTTATTATATTTAATTAAACCATATTAAGCAAAGTGGAATCTTATAGGTTATATGTCATATTTAATATGTATGTTACTTTTAAATGGACCTGTATAATGAATGATTATATTGAATTGTGATAATATACAGTAGAAAGCTAGTGTAAACGGAACAATTGGAATAGCACTTTAAAGCATATTAGCACTTGAACAACTTAATGAGGATTGTAGCTATTGTGAATGGTACATTGTAAAACTGGATGTAGGAACCTACAACTGGTGGCAAAGAGAGAAGAGAAAAAGAAAGCTGAAGGAACTAGAAGAACATACCTGATAAAGGAATAGAATGTGAAGGTGAAGCAGAAGTATAGGAAACCAGGCTCAGCTGTACAAGAGGAAGGCAAACTTGGTGAAGGCAGGGAGGGAAAACTAAATTGAACAAATAAATAAGGTAGTAAAAATTGACAGTAGGAACTCGATTAGAGACTATATTGCTTACTGAGGAGCTGCAATAGAAAAGGGGAAAATATGGAACAATCGGTTGTAACAAAAGGTAACAAGTTGCTACAAGCAAGAAGACACTCCCTACAGGGAGAAAAACTACAAAAAATGATAGGGGAAAAACTTGAGAAACCCCAAGAAGAATCTCCTACCGCGGGCATAATGGCAGAATTAATAAAAATTCAAGAGGCACAAGGAAAATTACAAGAGACACAAGAAAAAATACAAGCATCCCAAAAGAAGATGGAATCTAAATTGGAGAAGATGATAAAAGATGAAATGGGAAAACTAGGAGAGGAAATTAAAGAAGAAATACAGGCGGTTAAAACAGAGATAAATACAATGCATAAAGAAATCAATGACATAAAAAAAGAGAATGCGGCTCAGAAGAAAATTGTGGACAAAACAAATAAAAGAGTGGACAAACTGGAGGAGCTAACTGAAAAAATAAACAAAATGCAAGAAAGAACAGATAGAAACGAAACAGAATATCAAATCAGAATTAGGAACATAGAAGAAAATGAACAAGATAACCTAAGGAATATAATAACCGAAATTACGGCAAAGATCCTAGATGTGCCGACTCAAGAGATGGATCAAAACATAGACAGAGTGTACAGAGTGCAAACGATGTATGCAAAAAAGAAAGGAACGGCAAGAGACATTGTGGCCCACCTAGCAAGGAAACATCTAAGGGACCAAATTATTAAAAATAATGCCAGAGAACCCATAACTTTTAAAGGCAAGAAAATGATCATCCTGAAGGAAATATCAACCTCGGATTTGAGTAAAAGAAAACAATACTATTTTCTAACAGATGAATTAAAAAAGCTACATATAAAATTCAGATGGGAAAGGAAAGAGGGTATAATGACAACCTATAATGAAGAAAAACACTGGATAACATCAGTTGCAAAAGCCAGGACCTTTTACCAAAAAATTAAGGAAGATCAAGAGGACAAGGGGAAAAAAATGGGAAGATACCTAGTTAGGGAAGAGGAGAGAGAATCGGATAGAGACGATATGGAAGTAACAAATACACTTGACCCAACCAAAAGAAATAAGGGTGAAAAGAGAGCTAGGGAAAATTCACCAGAGGATTATGGCAAACAAGGACTGAAGGATACAACAAAGGACTCATTAGATACAAAATTGAATGATGGTGTTTAAAATTATATCGAATAATGTTAACGGGATGAACAGCCCGAATAAAAGGAAATTGATAAGCAACATGAGTGGGTTAAGGTGGTGGTTAATGCCTCCCTTCGGGAAGGCATTTTTCCAGCCAGCTTAAAGCAAGCTGTGATAAAACCGCTGTTGAAGAAGCCATCACTGGACCCCACTCAATTGGTAAACTATCGGCCTGTTTCCAATCTTCCCTTTTTGGGCAAAGTCATGGAACGTGTGGTGGCCTCACAACTCCAGGCATTCTTGGTAGACACGGATTATCTAGACCCGGCACAGTCTGGCTTTAGGCCGGGACATGGTACCGAGACAGCCTTGGTCGCCTTAGTGGATGATCTCCGTCGGGAGCTCGACAGGGGGAGTGTGTCCCTGTTGGTGCTACTCGACCTCTCAGCGGCCTTCGATACCATCGACCACGGTATCCTTCTGGGACGCCTCGCGGGAATGGGTCTTGGAGGTACTGCTCTGCAGTGGCTCCGGTCATTCCTCGAGGGTCGGTCTCAGAAGGTGTCACTGGGGGACTCCTGCTCTACCCCACAACCTTTGTCTTGTGGGGTTCCTCAGGGTTCAATACTGTCCCCCATGTTGTTTAACATCTACATGAAGCCGCTGGGTGAGATCATCCGGAGTTTCGGGGTGCGGTGTCATCTGTACGCAGATGATGTCCAACTCTGTCACTCCTTCCCACCCGCTACTAAGGAGGCTGTCGAAGTCCTGAACCGGTGCTTGGCCGCTGTGACGGTCTGGATGGGGGCGAACAAATTGAAATTGAATCCAGACAAGACAGAGGTGCTCCTGGTCAGTCGCAAGGCCGAACAGGGTATAGGGTTACAGCCTGTGTTAGACGGGGTCGCACTCCCCCTGAAGACACAGGTTCGCAGTTTGGGTGTGATCCTGGACTCATCGCTGAGCCTGGAGCCCCAGGTTTCGGCGGTGACCAGGGGAGCATTCGCACAGTTAAGACTCGTGCGCCAACTGCGACCGTACCTTGGGAAGTCTGACTTGGCCACGGTAGTCCACGCTCTGGTTACATCCCGTCTTGATTACTGCAACGCTCTCTACGTGGGGTTGCCTTTGAAGACGGCCCGGAAGCTCCAACTAGTCCAACGGGCGGCAGCCATGGTATTAACTGGGGCTGGGCGCAGGGAGCACACAACTCCTCTGCTGTACCAGCTCCATTGGCTACCGATTAGCTACCGAGCCCAATTCAAAGTGCTGGTTTTGACCTTTAAAGCCCTAAACGGTTCTGGCCCTACATACCTATCCGAACGTATCTCGGCCTATCAGCCCACCAGGACCCTTAGATCTTCAGGAGAAGCCCTTCTCTCTATCCCACCTGCTTCACAGGTGCGGCTTGTGGGAACGAGAGATAGGGCCTTTTCTGTGGTGGCCCCCCGGCTTTGGAATGCCCTCCCTACTGAATTAAGATCAGCCACCTCGCTAATGGCATTTAGGAAAAAACTGAAAAACCTGGATGTTTAAGCAAGTCTTCAATTGATCTTCGACGTGATGTTGTCTGACCATGGATTAGCAATCAAGATAACGAATTGGATGACGATTTTAACTATGAGATGTCCCGATCTGTATTGGTGGCCCAATACTATGTATGTTTTTGTATGTATTCCTAATTTTAATTTTTATATGCTTAAAGTGAATTGTATATTTTAACATGTTGTAAACCGCAATGAGTCGCCGCACAGGCTGAGATATTAGCGGTATACAAGCATAC
Organism: Anolis sagrei; assembly: GCF_037176765.1. Lineage (NCBI taxonomy): Eukaryota > Metazoa > Chordata > Lepidosauria > Squamata > Anolidae > Anolis > Anolis sagrei. The sequence continues at coordinate 114,131,443 of NC_090025.1, forward strand.
CAAATAAAATAAATAAATTTATAAATTTAAGAGCTTGAAATGCGACGTAGTAGCGATGCAGGAAACGCACATCATGCAGAGACATTCCACACACCTGGAAAATAAACACCTAGGAAAATTATTTCACTCATCAGCGGCCCAAAAAAAAGGGGGGGTGGCATTATATATTAAAGAAAACCTGGAACCCGAATTGGCCTTCAAGGACAATGATGGGAGGATGGTAGGTGTGAAGTGTAAAGCAAATGGGTTAAGCATACTTATATGCAATATATATGCCCCCAACGGAGCTAAGTCCAACTTTGTTAAAGCCCTTAAGAAGGAACTAATAAAATATAGAACTGAAAATATCATAATTCTAGGGGATTTTAATGGAGTATTGGACAATAAAATAGATAAATCCGGGAAGAGAACGAGAGGGGGGGATCCGAAAGGAGGGAACCTACCAGTGGCTTTTATACAGATACAAAAAGAGTTCCATCTCCAGGACATATGGAGAACATTGAACCCAGAAGCAAGGGATTACACTTTCTTTTCAAGCAGACATGAGACATGGTCTCGTATTGATATGTGCTGGATGTCCAAATCCTTAGTCATAAAAACTAAGAAAATAACAATAATGCCTAGAACGCTTACGGACCACTGTCCTTTGAAACTCGAAATGGTAATTAGCCACAAAGAGAAAAGATGGAGATTAAATGACTGGCTAATACAATCAGAAGAGGATATAAAATACAATAAAAATGTATTAAAGGATTATTTCGAGAATAACACAGGCAAAGGAACCAAATTAGGAATAGTGTGGGATGCCAGTAAGGCGGTCATCCGAGGACATCTAATACAACAAGGAGCCATCAAAAGTAAAAAAAGAAAAGAAGAACAGGAAAAATTGGTAGAGAAATTAAAATCTAAAGAAGATATGCTAAAGAAAAGACCAGGAAGCAAAAAGATCCAATTAGAAATAGAATTACTAAGGAAGGAAGTGAATGAGGCACAAATAAATCAAATGGCTAGAAAACCGAAATATTTAAAGGCCCAATATTTTGTCAAAGCCAACAGGCCGGGTAAATTCTTGGCAAGTAAATTGCCGAAGAGAAGACAACAGAACTTTATAACACAAATAATAGAAGAAGGTAGGAATTACACGAAAGAAAAAGAGATCGCAAACCAATTCAGAGAGTACTATCAAAAATTATATAAAAAAGATGAAGTAATAAAAGAGGACATTATGAAGTATATCTTAGACCAAAAAATCTCTAAAATATCAGACACAGAAAGAGAATCATTAAACAAACCAATAGAAGAGAATGAGATCATAAGAGCAATAAAGAGGATGGCTAACAATAAGGCGCCGGGCCCGGACGGCCTGACAGCATTATATTATAAAACTTTTAGAGAAGAATTAATTACTTGTTTGAAAGAAATAATGAATGGCATCTTGAGCGGGGAGGAAATGCCGGAAACCTGGCATGAAGGTTACATTTCGCTAATACACAAAGAGAATACAGAGACCACACAACTTAAAAATTACAGACCCATCACTCTGCTGAATTGCGATTGTAAGATATTTACAGATATTAGCAGAAAGATTTAAGTTACTATTAAGTGGGAAAATCAAGGAAGACCAAAGAGGATTTTTACCGGGTAGACTAATGAGAGATAATGCAAGGGTACTACTTAATGTTATAGAGTACTATGAGAAAAATCATCAAAAGGAAGTAGGACTGCTTTTTCTAGATGCAGAAAAAGCTTTTGATCAAACAAATTGGGACTTCCTATTTCTACTGTTAAAGGAGATGGACATCGGTTACTCCATACTAAGCGCAGTAAAGGCAATGTACTCCAGACAAATAGCAAAAGTACTAGTAAATGGCCTGCGCACAGAGGACATCGAGATAAAAAGAGGGGTGCAACAAGGGTGCCCTCTGTCCCCTTTATTGTTTATTCTAGTGCTAGAAGTCCTGTTAGAAGACCTAAGAAATGATAAAGAGCTAAAGGGCCTTAAAATTGGAATAGAAGAATACAAAACTTTAGCATTCGCAGATGATGTGGTCTGTATTATGGAAAATCCAACAGAATCCATTCAAAGATGGATCCTTAAAATCGAAAAATTTGGAAAATTAGCCGGGCTGAAGATAAACAGGAACAAAACAAAAATCATCACAAAAAATGTCAGAACAGAAAGAAAAGAAAAAATTCTTACAAACTCAGGGATAGAAGTGGTAAATAAAGTCAGATATTTAGGCATTACAATCTCATCCTCTAACATACATCTATTTAGGGACAATTACGACAGGGTATGGAGTAATATACTAAAGAAATTCAAAAATTGGAAGCACCTAAATCTATCCACACTTGGGAAGATAGCAGCCATCAAGATGAGCGTGTTGCCTCAGATGTTACACCTGTTCCAAATGATTCCAATTATTAAGACGAACACATGCTTCCAAAAATGGAACAAAGATATTCGGAACTTTATATGGGATGGAAGAAAGGCCAGGATAAAACTCAAAAATCTTACGGATGCCAAAAACAGGGGAGGATGGGGACTGCCAGATATACAGCTATATTTTGAAGCCTGTGCGCTATCGTGGGCCAAAATATGGGCTACTTTAGAACAAAGGAAAATACTGACTCTAGAAGGCCACGACATAAGAAGAGGGTGGCACGCCTACCTTTGTTATGGGAAAGCAAAAATAGAATACAACTTCACCAATCATTACATCAGAGCCGCCCTACTGAGAATCTGGAATAAATATAAAGATATTATGTATCCCCAAATACCCATGTGGACATCACCAGTAGAGGCATATCACAAAAGAGAAATACCAAAAAATAGATGGCTCAACTATAGGCAATTATTGACAAAAATTAACAACGAATGGCACCTGAGACCCATGGAAGAACTGAAGGGAGAAGACAAAGAAATAAACTGGTTGCAATATATGCAAATCAAACAATGTTTCAAGGAAGATCTAAAGGTCGGATTTTGTGAAAAAGAAGGTTGTTGGGATATAATTATGAAAAAAGGGAAAAAGCTGATTAGAATATTATACAAGAATCTGCTAGAATGGAGCTAGAGGGAGGTGGTAAAAGAAAATATGGTCAAGTGGGCTAGGGATGTAGACCACTCCATATTATTAAGTGATTGGGAGCAAGTATGGAAGACCAAACTGAAATATACCAAAGCCATCAATATTGTTGAGAACTGGTTTAAGGTTTTCTATAGATGGCACCTGACGCCGGTCCAACTAGCAAAGTTCAGCAAAAATCTTAATAATCAGTGCTGGAAGTGCGGAAAAGAAGCTGGCACTTATTTTCATATGTATTGGGACTGCAAAAAAATAAAACCTTTTTGGAGAATGATACATGAACATACACAAATTATTATAAAAACGAAATTTGACATAAAACCCGAATATTACCTACTAAACAACACAGACATAGGGCTGGAAAAAAATGAAGAAAAAATCTTTTTCTACTTATCGTCGGCGGCTAGAATACTAATAGCGCAAAAATGGAAAAGTAAAGAGATCCCCTCTAGCGAAGAATGGCTAAAGAAGATAATAGACTATAGGAACTATGACAGATTATCGTATTTACTAGAGGAGCAGAATAAGAATAAACAAATAAATTGGAAAAATCTTGAAGACTACTTAAAAGCGAAAATCAAACTGGACATATAAATTTCTATGGGAAAAGAGACAAGAATTGTAAAAGGAAGGCAAAAGAATAAGGGAGACAAACAACCCCCCTCTGTGGACTGAACGGAAGTCGTAAATATACGTGTGTACACCCCTACCCCAATACCCCTCACCCTATCTTCCCAGCCCTCTCTCTCTCCTCACCCTTACCTTCCCTCAATCCTATCCCACACTTTCTGTCTAAATTCTGTAACTTTTCTATCACAATGATTGTTCCCCCTCTTTCACTGTAAAGGATAAAACTGCATAAAAATATTAAATTAAAAAAAAACATTTTAATGGATCACCCACTCTTGCATATGCTAGGTTTTCAGAAACAATTTTGACAAAAAACTGAGTCAACCCATTGCAATGTGCTCACTCCACATATATTATTTTGTTTTTTAAAAATATTTCCAACATCAGTTCCCAAAATGATGTACAAACAAACTAATTAACTATAAAAGTAATGATGTCTAAATTATTCTATTGGATTAGAAAGTAAGCCCAAATGACATTTTACACTAGTTTTCTTCATTGCTTGAAATCAGTCTAAGGTTTACCACCTTCTATGGCTCAGCATGTAGAGAATTGGTTCTCAACCTGTGGTTCCCCTGATGTGTTTGGCCTTCAACTCCCAGAAATCCTAACAGCTGGTAAACTGGCTGATGTAGAGACTCACTTCCAAAGTTCTGGAATGTTTGAGAGTAAAAATTGCTTTTATTTATAGTGATAATATTTTATAATATTTATATGTTGCAATGCAGTTTGATCTCTCAACCTTAATTATTCAGACAATTATAGGCGTATACAATTTTAATGCATTTTTTTTTAAAAATAAAAACAATCTAAAAGCTGGGTTGGTCAAAATCATTTTGGGAAAAGTTTATATTCAGGTATGTTGAAGTGAGTTCCATAACTTTGGAGAAATTATTAGAAAATGCCTATCTCTGATGTCTTGGTGGTATTTTGCCCTCAAACAAAAGAGCTATAGCAGAATGGGTGCTCATAGCTGATCCCGTGCAATGTTTATGATGGCATTAATGAAAGGAATCCATTAGCATCTTCAAACCTAACAGAAAGAAATGCCTAGCATAAACTTTAACGGATTTCAGTCCCCTTCTGATGAATTGTACTGGATTCCAGAAAAGATTGAGCTAGAAATTTATTTATTTCAATCCCAGAGTTGTTACAGGATTCTGAAATACACTAGCATTGCTATTTCTTTGATATGGATATTACAGTATAGTGTCCAAGCAGATGCATTCCAGAATTTGTTACTAATCAGGTAAACAAATGGAAGTGTAACCTAAACCCTAAACTATTATAGTGGATCATCAGCACTTTAGTTTTCTATAAATTGCAGAGAAGAGGCCATCATGTTTTCTCATGGTGGCATTTCCATCAGTTGAAATGTCTGAATAGGGCAGTCCATGGAAAGTCCATTATAATAACCTAGCCTTATGATAGGTTAAGAGCTGAAGGTTGAAGAATTAGATTTCCATTACAGATATGCTGTAATGGCAAGCTGTTTTTATATTCTTCATTTTATTAATATTTGATGGCTGTCTGTCTTTCTATCAAACAAATACATAGCAGAACAATATGAAAATTGTTATTAATTGTTATTTGTTATTTACTCATGTGCATTTTTACTTATGGGGAGACAAAAGTAGATTTTCGGTCTCATATGTTAATATAAATAGGGCATGCATTTTGTGTGTGTGTCAGAAAATCAAGTACAATGACCATAAAATTGAAAATATGCTGGCTCAACAAATATAAAGAAAATCAGAATAAAGACTTTCTCATTAAAAAGAAGCATACGAATAATTTATGTGATCTTTCCAACAGAACTTTTGACTATACAATATTGGCCAGATCTGATCAGGAGAACACTTGCCTCACACAATTGTTAGAATTAACAAGCAAGTTGAATTCTAAAGTTATAATGGATTTGCTGACAATCTAAAATTAATTATTAATCCCTTCCTTTTTAATGAAAGGAATGAAATGGGGCATGCTAGTTCTCTAAAATTAAAAGTTTGACTTGCTTCTCAGTCATGCAACTTTTATAACTATTACATATCGTCTGAAATTATACAAAAAATGTTTCAGGGTGATACATTTCATGCTTCTCTGAGATTTAAGATTGACAAATTCAATAGTAAAATAAAGAAACAAGTCAGAAAGCTAAAAATACAAACTTTGGAAAGTTACTCAATAAGGACCTCATCAGACAGGAAGAAAGAAAGTGAGGGACATTGGAGGGAACTGTCTTACTCTGTCCCTTCCCATTTAAGTCTGTCTGCTGCCATTGCACATCCATTCCCCCACCAAGTCTGTTTTCTCCCAGTGTTTCTCCACTTTGTGTCATTAGTCAGGTGTTACTCAACTCCTTCAAATGCACTCTGGGCTCTGTTTCTCCATGCTGCCAAAATGGAGCCCCACCATGTCCTACTGGAAGTTTCCTCCCATCATGTGATGGGCTCCATGGGACTCTGTTTGGACAGAAATAGGGAGAAGATTCAGAGAAGACTGGCCTGATAAGAACCTAAGAGAATGTGGACACACAGTCAGCCTTCCACGTTTTCAGGATTAACTTTTGTGGAGTTCATTATTCATGAATTTGTTTAATGTTATGTGTTCTGTCCAGTAATCCTTAGGATCTCCAGAAGTTGATCAGAATCATGCTGGAGGATAGAATTTCCTAGAAAGGTGATATCTCAGAAAAAATAGCATTTTATTCATTTTTTTCTGTGAAAATAAGTAAAATAATAGGTTTTTAAAAATTTAATACCCACATCTCCTTATGGCTTTAGTCAGGTCACATCACAGATAAGGTATATAATTGTAATAAAATACACATATGAAAATACATAGAATGAAATTTAAATACTACAGACACATAATGTGGATTTAAAAGACTTCATAATTTTATGGGGGCCCTGTGCTGCTAACTCCTGTAAGACTACAAGACCTGCTGTATACGTACATCTCAGTTTACTCTATTTAGTCTTATCTTATTCCAATAAAAACCAATGGAAATAGAAACAAAAGAGTCAGCTTTACAAAAAGAAATAACACGGAAATCACTTTCTCATTGCTTCCTGTTTTGAAATAGGGTTTCTCTGAGACCTAAACTAGATCAGTGGAGACAAAAGAAATGTGGCAAAATATCACATTCCCGATGGGGAGAGGAATACTTTTTACAAAGTGGTGTAGCACCGTGACATGCCTCACAAAGTTGGGTAATACAGCCCCTAACCCAAAACATGTGCTGATCCCTGATTTAAGGAGAGATAGTCATTAATTTATATTTTCATAGCTCTGCTTTGCTTCTTAGTTTGTCTGCCTCCTCTCTTTTGACAACAACAACAACAATAGTAGTAGTAGTAGTAACAATAATAATAACTTTATTTTTGTACCCTGCCTCCATCTCTCCGAAGGGACTTGGGGCAGCTTATACATGATACAAGGTGCGTAAAAAATGCATAAAATAAACACACATTACAAATCAAAAAGTAAAACCAATAGCACATAAAACAACAGTTTAAAACTCACAACAACACCCAATAACCTATGATGACAAGTGCCATTAGACATGGCCAAACTGTAAACAAGATAAGGGAATGGGTTAGGGTTAGGCTTCTCAAGATATAGTTGCATTTGGCATGTAAGCTTTAACTGTGCAAAGGCCCTCCCGGCCACCACTGACACATGAGCTTCAAGCTTCAGCTCTGAATCCATGAGGACCCCCAGACTGTGGACCTGTGTCCTCAGGGAGAGTAACCCTGTTGAGCACAGGTAACCACCCTATACCCTGATCAGCCTCGCAACTGACCAGGAGACGCTCTATCTTGTCTGGAATAAGCTTCAGCTTGTTAGCCCTCATCCAGTCCATCACAGCTGCCAGGCACTGGTCCAGGATCCAGTGGGCTTCCCTGCATTTTGGTGGAAAGGAGTAGTAGAGTTGTGTGTCATCTGCGTACAGATGGCACTGAAATTATTATTATTATTATTATTATTATTATTATTATTATTGTTATCTTTATTTATACCCCACAAAATCTCCCAAAGGACTTGATGCGGCTTACAAAGGCCAAGGCCGCCGCCAACAACAAAATACAAATATCACAGTAAAACTCATAAACAAATAATAAACATCAAGCAAAAGAATAAAACACTAAAAACAATGACATCAACTTCAAAACTCCGGATGACTTCTCCCAGCAGCTTCATGTAGATACTAAAAAAAACATGGGGGAACCTTGGTCAAAGGTTAGGGGTCTGAGCAGGTGTCTTCCAGTTTCACCAACTGGGTGTGATCCTCCAGGAAGGAGTGGAGCCACTGCACTCCTGGCTACCCTAATTGCCACCGAGTAGGCCTTAAGTGAGGTCTGTGCTCGGTTGGATATTTTCCAAATCCTCTGCCAGTGACATTCTAGCCTCCATCTTGTCCATTTCATCACCGCCAGGTCCCTGATGAACCAAGGGGCTGAGTTGGCTCTGCAGAACAAGACAAGCACTAAAAATGCTAGATTCAGCAAGTGGTATCAAATACGAAGAACTTTTGTGGTCTTACATAGATAGAGGCCCATGGTTCCTATGACTCTACTTTAATTGCCATGACATCCTATGGGAATCATGGGATTTGCAGTATAGGTGGAGTTTTCAGAATTCTTAGCCAGAGAACACTAGTAATTCATCAAATTACCTCAAGGATTTTATAAGATGTAGCCAAGGATTTCATAGGCTGTAGCCATGACAAAGTGGAATCATTGATCTATAAATATGTACTGTCAAATGTACATTCTATTGCTTAGTTTAAAGTAGAGTAGATTTGTTGCCGTTGCTGAATGGTGCAAACCTCATAGATTCAATGGATCTACTGCAATTGGAACTAGAGAAAGGATTCCAGTAAGTATTACCAAATCCATGTGGTCCTCTTCCTAAAATACTACTGACCTTATCAGATGGCCATTTGCAAAGCAGAGACAATGCACAAAATTGTGGGACAGCAGAGGGAACCATCACACTGTATTCCCTACTATTGAGATCCATAGTATTTCTTTTCATGATATTTTCCTGTGTGTCCCCGCTTCCTTTTCACCTCCCCTGGCTTTGCTGTAGAAGAAGTCGGGTGCACATCTGACTCCTATGGGCCCCGCTGCAGCAATGCTGCTGGCATGGACCCCCATGGAGTCTTATTGAAAGTAGCTCCACATCATGTGATGGGTTCAAGGGGACTCTGTGCCAGCCATGAAGAAACACAGTGAGAAGACGCTTCTCTTCCTGCATATGATGTCACCATTGTCAAACATGACTCTTCCTTCATTCTACCATGCCTGAGACCGGACACAGGGATCATCAATTTTTGTCCCTTGCATCCTGGACTCTTCATCTCAATAATCCCATCATTGTCACACTGGGCTAGCAGTTATCCCAATATCAAGAACTTAAGCTCTCCAAATATGGGCATAGACTTCTTGGATCTGCCTCATCCCTGAAGAGCTGCCCCTTTGATGGCTAACTGGCTCTACTCGAGGTCAGTCCTCCTCCATCTCCTTTGCACTACAAAAGAATTTCTGGCTGAAAGCAGTGATGTCATTCTAACACCAGCCAATCATAGGCAGGGGTGGGAAAATTAAACAAAGGCAATATTAGTAAATTGTTGTTCACTATATAAAATGCTTGTGAAAACAATATAGTTATAATGTATTGGCGAAGGCTTTCATGGCTGTAATCACTAGGTTCTTGTGGGTTTTTCAGGCTATAGAGCCATGTTCTAGAGGCATTTTTCCTGACGTTTCGCCTGCATCTATGGCAAGCATCCTCAGAGGTAGTGAGGTCTGTTGGAATTAGGACAAAGGGTTTATATATCTGTGGAATGGCTGGGGTGGGGCAAGGAGCTCTTCCCTGCTGCAGTTAGGTGTGAATGTTTAGCTGATCACCTTCATTAGCATTTGAAGGCCTGCCTGAGCCTGGGAAATCTGTTGCTGGGAGGTGTTAATCTGTGCCTGGTTTTTTCCTCTCTGTTGTTTAGCTGTTATAATTTTAGAGTTTTTTAATACTGGTAGCCAGATTTTGTTCATTTTCATGGTCTCTTCCTTTCTGTTGAAATTGTCCACATGCTTGTGGATTTCAATGGCTTCTCTGTGTAGTCTGACATGGTGGTTGTTGGTGTGGTCCAGCATTTCTGTGTTCTCAAATAATATGCTGTGTCCAGGCTGGTTCATCAGGTGCTCTGCTATGGCTGACTTCTCTGGTTGAAGTAGTCTGCAGTGCCTTTCATGTTCCTTGATGCGTGTCTGGGCGCTGCGTTTGGTGGTCCCTATGTAGACTTGTCCACAGCTGCATGGTATACGGTAGACTCCTGCAGAGGTGAGAGGATCCCTCTTGTCCTTTGCTGAACGTAGCATTTGTTGGATTTTCTTGGTGGGTTTGTAGATTGTTTGTATGTTTTGTTTCCTCATCAGCTTCCCTATGCGATCAGTGGTTCCCTTGATGTATGTCAGGAACACTTTTCCTCTGGGTGGATCTTATACTTGTACATTGATATCTTCCATGCTGTACATTGCATCCTTTCTGCAGATCGTAATAAAGAGCCTTTGTTGCTTGTCTTGAGAAATATTGGCAGTTAGCATAGCTCACCAGGCAGGACACTCCGTAACTGTGGTCCATAGTTTAAATTTGACTTCATCCCCACTAAGCCACTTTAAGACATCTAAAGCAGCATCACAGCCTTGAGGTGGGTTTAGATAGTAAATGTTCATTTTAAAGCTACATCTTTTCATAGATTAAAAGCCTTTAATATAAACAACACAGAGCACAGCATGCATGCTTAAATCATCATAATTGGGCCTCCTCTGGGGAAAGGCCCAGCTGCAGCAGCATGCCCGATGGCCCCACAGACAATTGGGAAGATCCTTGTAGCTATTTATGGAGGTTGTTGGACTCATTTCTTTCCTGCTGTGTGCATGATCCTTAAAATGCTTTAAATTAAATGTCTACATTTACAGTGCTCTTAAAAAAATCAGAATGAATTGGAACTGGTGTCCTGTGTAAAGAAAAGTGGATGAGAGAGCAATGTCTATACTCGTTCTCTTGCCCACATCTCATCCCAACAATCTGGAATGCTATGACTTTCTTTACTTTCTTTTCTGAGGTGAGAAACAAGGATATTTTCATTGTTAAAAGCAATCATTTGATGTTGAACTCAGTATCTGGATGGTCAGGACTCCTTTCTGCCTTTGCAGTGGCCTGTGGGCTGATGTTCAAAAAAAAGTTGACACTCCAGATCAGGCCCAGGATAAAGGATCAGTGTAAATGTGCCCCATGTCTCACTTTTGGTTCCTATATTAGTACTGAGAAGAAACTGAAAGAGAGGCTTGATCAATTTCTTCAACGGACACATTTATAGCATAGTCCTATGAAAAAATTGGTCTGCTTTAAGAATTCAGCTGGTAATTTAGAGATGGGAGTCTAACTATCTTTAATGGGTTTAGACTCAAATAATGAAAATGGTGTGAAATAATAATAATAAAAATATCTAATGCATTTTGGCTGTAATTTCTGACTAGAAATTGGATTCAAAATCTTGAATATCTTCTTTAAAATTATGACCCATCCACTGATATGGAAGCCACCAGACAACCCTGACTTTTAAGTGAATGGAATTTTGAATTTAGGATTCTAGATAAGGAATGTTCAACCTGTCCTGGCTTGTTTGCTTATTTGAACTACATCACGGTAGTTGGCAGCCTCCAGTGTTGCTGGTGGGTTGAATCTCTATGTTTCAGTTCACAACAGGAAAACAGAAAAGACATGTATATATATTCTTAACACATTCTTGCCATCTGTATGCATTAATGCAGGAAATACACTTCCAGGTTAAATGCCAGTTACAAACAAATCCAGACTGAAAAACCCATGAATCATCATCAGGAACACCTTTCTCTGACTTATGTTCATTTGAGACACTTTCTTCTCTATCATTATGTTTGACATTTCTGTGTTGTATAATTTTTGAAGACACCACTCACAGATTTGAAAATGTCATTTGCTCACTAAAATAAAAAGGCCAGCATAGTGATTTCCTTTTGCAGCCAACACTTTTGTTTTCTGAAGCTAGGAAGTCCTGGATACTACCTTTTTGAGTTTAGAGCATAAACAAATGTATCACATTGAAAACAATCAATCTGCACTATTGCACTGAAATTTTTTTTCTGCCTGAGCCATCTACAACCTGACAAATTTGGCATTGCCTCATGTGGATTTTAATTCACATAAAGAATATCAAACTTATAACACAACTGTTTAGTGTTTCAGGGTTGACTGCTTTCTGGGCTGTATGACCATGTTATAGCAGGATTTTCTCCTGATGTTTCACCTGCATCTGTGGCTGGCAAACGGAGGATCTGATAGTAATCAAGCTTCTTTTCAAGATCACTTTTATAAACCTTTTTTTTTGCTTATTAATTACATGATATTCTAATTGTGAAAACTGAAGCACGCTTTCACGTTTTTATGTCTAGAATAAACAATGGAAAAATAGAATTTGACATGAAATTCTATTACATTCAATGTTATTTTAAATAAAATAAAGCTTGAATAACTTGCTCCTCTATGTTTTCAAAATCACCTGCAACTTTTTCAGCTGATCATTTCATTGCATGTTCTTTGACTGCTTCAACAATCCACAGTATTCTCCAGATATTTGTTTTGAGTTTTAGAATTGGTTTTAATACTATTTGATTTTAGTTTTTCTATTAAACCTGACAGCTGGTAATGTTTGGCAGTACCTATGCAACTGCTTATTCTATATATGATAACAGTTACTAACCAAGGATATCTTGTATATAATAATAATAATAATATTAATAATAATAATAATGTTCCCAGTGATTGTTGGGACATTGAGTGAAGTGCCTAAAGACCTTGGCCAGCATTTGAAAATAATCAGTGCTGAAAAAATTACCATCTGTGAGCTGCAGAAGGCCATCCTACTTGGATCTGCATGCATTATTCGCTGATACATCACATAGTCCTAGACCCGTGGGAAGTGTTCGACATGTGATCCAATACAAAAGCCAGCATAGTGATCTTGTTTACTGTGTACTAGTCTTGCTGTGTAATAGTAGTAGTAGTAGTAGTAGTAGTAGTAGTAATATCAACCACAGTAATATCTGCACAGAGAACAGCTGATTTGGTGCTTTCAAAGATCTACTGGTGCATATTTAGATTCAGGTATTATTTATTTCTGAGCAAAGGAAGTTAAGACTGAGCCAGATGTGTTCATGCCAGATGAAGCCAGTAAAAGTATCTGTAGGTTAATTTAATGCAATAAATTTTTGTGGGAGCTCTTCATCTCTGTATTGTTGCCTGTGCACAAGATATTTTCCCTTTGACCTGTCTGAACATTGGTTGTTGTCACTATTATGCCTTCAAGTCAACTCTGATTTATGACAAGACTATCATAGGATTTTCTGTGCAATATTTATTCAGAGAAGTTTGCCATTGTCTCCCTCTGAATATTGCCTACAACAACTGGAATTCTCTGGTGATCTCTCTTTCAAGTACTGACCAGACCTAGACTTCAGACAAGGTCTGATGCCTTTGGGGTATTTCACTTGAAAATATAAGTTAAATTAGATTTCAAAAAACAGAAATCTTGGTGCTAAGGACCTAGATTATTATGTTTTTTTTCCTCACCTTCATGTTCATGCTATGTTGCCTGAAAAAACAATATTGTGAGTAACAACCAAAGTTGTCCATCATAAAAGCTAGTATTCAAGTTTTCATATCAAAAGACTAGTGTGTGGACAGAATTAATTTTGTCAGAAAAGCCTTTGTTCTGCCTACCATGTTGATATTGTCATCAACTGTGTTTTCCCTCTGACTTCTATGAACAATATGAATTGTATCAAGTCTTTCAGCTTTTCTTCTTCTTCTGGAAAGCATTTACCATAATCTGTCAAATATTTCACCCTATTCCATCAATTAAATCATCTTTGTGTTCATTCTTTCATCATTAATCTGCTGAGTTCTGCATTATTTATTTATTTATTGCCAAAAGGATGTCATTTTCTCCAAAGCCCCTACTCCTTGTGATTGTTATTAATGCGGAACATTAAGTTTCACCATGTCTGCTAAATAACATGAATATTAAGAGATCCAAAGTATTTGTTTCTAAACACTATCCCTTTCCTGTGAAATGCACTTGCTATACTTGATGTTGAGAACATAAAACAGGGCTTTGAGTTTTCCAAAGCCCAGAGAGCCTCACCACCTGATTTTTTTTACCCTTCTAGAACTCCTATCATTTTAGATGGCTTGAGATATGTCACTTCTAGTCATCTCTTTTTATTATTATTTTTTGCAGGGGGGAAGGTGGCTATATCAAGAGGACATGGAATTGCCATAGGGATATGAACTTCTTTTTTCATTTTTGAGAAACGGGGAAATTATACGAGAAATTATGGAAGTTGTAATCTGAAAAATAAACTGGTCCAAATTTTCCGTACACTGAGACAAATACTGCTACTCTTGAAAACAAATAAAGAATGGAGACTAAGACTTACTCAGTTCTAAGAAATGTAAGCCTTTTGAACAAATAACTTCATCAGATGGGGGGCATTTATTATTCTAGGACCCTTTCACCCTGTCTTCTGGATGGAAACCCATACCAGACATCACACGATGTTGTGTGACATCCAGTGGAGGCCCCACCTCCAACTGGGGTGAGAGCATAGCCAGAGTCTATTCCCATAATACAAGAGGCTTCCTGTGTTGTGCTGGCTCCAATGGAGCCAGAGTGGGTACTCTCCAGAAGGGCGACGTTTTCCCCATGTGATGGGGAAAGCATCGCTAGGAAGGAACTGCACGTGAGGTGACAGATTTGCTCCACTGCCCCTTTCCTTTTACCCTTCTGCCCCTCTCCTTTCACCATGAAGCAGCCAGGAAATAGAAGACATTTACTTCTTGGGAAGAGAGCAATGACCAATCTTGATAAAATAATTAAGAGTAGAGACATCACACTGGCAATAAAGATCCCCATAGTTAAAGCAATGATATTTCCCAGTCACCTGTGGATGTGAAAGCTGGAACATAAGGAAGGCTGAGTGAAGGAAAATAGATGCTTTTGAACTGTGGTGCTGGAGGAAAATTCTGGGAATGCCTTGAACTGTAAGAAGATCAAACTAGTCCACACTACAGGAAATAATGTGCAACTACTCACTGGAGGAAAGGATACTACCTGCAAAGATGAAGTCTTTGGTCACATAATGAGAAGACAGGAAAGCTTGGAGAAAATAATGATTCTGGGAAAAATGGAAGGAAAAAGGAAGAGGGGCTGACCAAGAGCAAGATGGATGGATGTTATCCTTGAAGTAACTGGCTTGACTTTGAAAAAGCTGGTGGTGGCGACAGACAACAGGGGGCTTGGACGTGATCTGGTCCATGTCACAAAGAGTTGGAAATCACTAATCAAATAAATAACAACAAATGAACCCTTGCTTGATAAATTGTTTTTTTACTTTTCAGACAACAATACATTTTGAATCATTTACTAGTGCAGTTGTCACTTGGGCACAAACCACAGCTTAGATAAGTTGCTTTTTACTACAGCTCTCAAAAAACCCTACCCATCACAGCCAAGGAAATTGTGAACAATGTGTTCCAAAAGTATATTTGGCCCAGAAATATAATATATGCTCACTTTTCTCCTCTGGAAGGGAAGATAAACATTTCATAAGTATCGGCAGGAAATGATTACTTCTTACAGAATCTAGAAAAAGTAGTACCACATTTGAGAGAAAAAAACCCAAATTGAATCTAAGTTTGTAGTTTATTTCTTGCCTTTTAAATGTGAGCCACAGGAATAATTTCACTAGGAGATCACAACACCTCTCTGCTTCTTGACTTTCAAAAAATGTCACCTAATTCTTGATGGCATTTGCTTACCAAAATGCAGTGATATGAACTAATTAAAACTAAGTTGAGAATTAGTTAGAAATCTGCCAATGCAATGCAATTAGCATTTTTTTTGAAGTAAAGTGAATGGCTTAAGATAGAAATTGAGCATTAACATTTCACAGAATTAAGTTATTAATTAAACAAACCACAGTGCAAAAGATTCAGGAAGCTTTACATTACTACCAGTTCTTTATACCAACCCTGACTTCAAAAGAGAGAGCGAGCGAGCAATGTTTTGTTCCAGATGCCAGTCGTAATCTCCTACCCACCCTCTAATACAACACAGTTCTTTGTAAATTTTAGAGAGAAAAATGATAACCTTGCAAAAATAACAATGCCCCCTACAGGTGTGATTTCTCCCTTCAGACTGCTGACATCGTCAAAGAAATGGCATAGCTAATGTAAAAAAGAAACAGTTATAGTTATCATGCCACAGTTCTACTGACATTAGTAATCTACCCCTCTTATTACTTTATTTTATAGATGCACACACACATATGTAACCTCACACATTACCTGAGTTTATTGAAATCAAGACATTCTGATTTAAAAAGGAAAAACAAAAAATCCAATACAATGTTGGAAACCAAATTATGGTTTGTCCAACAAACAATCCTTTCCAATAAGGAAATATTACATGATAACATGAGAGTCCCAGGTGAATGTGAAAATTTTGATTATCTGCCATGTGAAATAATTTTCATAGCCAGATTTAAAATTAGGTTAACAATTTTCATTCCACTATATAAAGTCAATTGCTGCACAAAGCTTTGGTTCTTTACAAACATTTTTTTTCCTCTAGCCAGTTCAATGAGTGCTGAATGGTCATTGTTTAAACCAATAAGGTGGGGGGAAAGCAACAGAGAAAATATCAATAAAACCCAAAGGCCAGAATCAGGGTCACATTTTTCAGTGCTGCCAAACTGGAATCCATGTATACATTAGCTGATGTTAATCTTAGAGGTCAGAGAGCAAAGAAGTGAAGGAAAATGCAAGTATATTAATTTACAATGCTAAATGAGGTGTCAACAAAACTTCTGAAGCTGTATGAGACCTTTGGTCCAGGATTAACTTGGAAGTACATTTCATTCAGTGTGATCTTCTGAGCTAAGGAGGTTAACACTGGGCCAATTTTTCACTGCTTAATGAAGTCAAATAGGACTGTCCCCAAGTATGCTTGCTTATTTTTAATTATATTTCCATTAAGGCCTGCACTCTCCCTTCTCACATATTATCCTAGCCATGGATTTTGGCCCTTTTGAGATTCAACAAACCTCATTTGGTTTTGTACCTGCTTCTCCTTTCTTATGTCTTCTTATGGAGAATTATGATTGCTCCCCACAGCTGAAGATGAAAGGAGACCCAAAATGACTGATCATGATATGGCTGAGTATAGATGACAATCCTGTTTAAAGACCAGCGAAGGCAACCAAGTCATTTCTAAATTTCTCATCAAGCAGGAGTTGCAATTGTTTTACACTGATCTGTTTCACAGTGCTTCTCTATCTAATACTACCTTTCCCTTCCACTCCTCTGAAGTTTGTTCAGCCATTGAAAGCATGCCTGCTAGAAAGGCTCCAGGTCAAGATGGTACCACCGCAGAACTTTTAAAAGTTTGAGATGATAGTCTTTTGGAAAACCAGAATCTCCAAAGCCTTTTGGAAGCATGGCCTTTGGGGGATTAATTGGCATTCATTGCCACTTGGAATGATGATAAATCCTCCTGAGAAGAACTAAAAACCTGTTTGACTTAATCTTCTCTTTAATGGTAAATATCCCCTAGTATATATATGCAAGGCACTTAGGTTTCTCAGTTGTTTGACTGATATACCTGGTTATCTCTCTGAACTGTTAGGAACAAAGATTAAGCCAATGCACAAAATATACAGCAGATCTTCAGAAGTGTTGTTTCAGTTGTCCAAAAACATCTTCTCTCCCATAAAATATATTTGGTTTTAAATCGTGCTCTTAAGAGATAAAAATAAGTAGTCTTTGTTAAAAAAAATAACACAGTTGGTTTACTTACAAACTTCATGTATTCAATATATAGGTACATTGCTTATTAGTTGAAAGTTTAAACAGTAAGCTCTCTAAGGCATTCTGTTACAATCTCTTCTCTGTCTTATGTCTAATGCATACTCTCTTAATGCAAACTGAGCACAACCTAAACACAACTGACTATACAAAACTGGATGAATACTGACTTCTAAAATGGAATCTCAGTCTGAACAGTCCCAGATCTGATCACGTGATCTGCAGTCTCTCCCACAACTTCAAACAACATAGAGTTAAGTGAAAACTTCATACCAATACACACATATACAATATAGTTACTAATCTGCATTATATACATAACAAATAACTAGTATAAGAGGCTTGTAGAAGGTTGCTATTTCCAACAGTATGGACCTCCTCATTACAAAGAACTCTGGAAGTCTCTCCCCAAGGACATCAGACAAGCCCCAACATTGGCAGTCTTTAGGAAGAGCTTGAAGACGTGGCTGTTCCAGTGTGCCTTTCCAGAATAGGAAACTCCTAGCATCATGTCCCAAATGCACTTTATTAGAGATTTAAGATTGTCTGCACATCGCACCTATCTCTAAAAACCTATCCATTTCACCTGTCATGTCCAGCACTTTTTAAATTTTATTCATTACATTTGGCCCGGCCTTAGTTTTTAAATGCGTCATGGTGTTATTGTTCTAATGTTTATTGCTATTGCTTTAATGTTTATTGTTTTTGCTTTATGAGTTTTATTGTTGTATTTGTTATGCTGTTGTTTTATTGAGGGCCTTGGCCTTTTGTAAGCCGCACCGAGTCCTTCGGGAGATGTTAGCGGGGTATAAATAAAGATAATAATAATAATAATAATAATAATAATAATAATAATAAATATCTCGCCTGCCACTCCTCTTGTTATCTAGCAGACAGTCGTGTCCTGAAAACTTAGAAAACTTCAAAAATGATCCTTTTGTTTAAGAAAGGAGACAAAGAATATCTGAGGAACTACCACCCAAAAACTCTCCTGCTGAATCTTTTTTTTTACAAAATCTTCACCAGCTGTATTTTAGGGCACATCAGGAGAACACAGGCGGCACAGACATTTGAACAAAATGGATTATCTTGCTCATTCTCCATCCTTGATCACATCCTGACTGCTAGTACAATACTAGAAGCTGCCTATAAATACCAGATGTCACTCATCCTGACTTTCGTTGACTACTTCAAGTCCCATCATCCATGGTGTGTCCTCCTCAAAACTGCAGTAGGATGTAGAGTGGGTCATGGGGGCTCTGTGTGCCAAGTTTGGTCTTTATTGGTGTTTGTTGGAGGTCACAGTGGTCCGTGGGAACCAAACTGTTTGAAAGTACTACAAATCCCATAATCCGTGGTCTACCTCCCCCAAACAACACCAGGACATAAAGGGGATCATGGGGGTTATGTGTGCCAAGTTTGCTCCAGGTGTTGGTCACAGTGGCCTGTGAAAGTGGAAGCCAATCAGAAAGCTGCCACATACACCTTCCTTCGCCCTACGTCCGCTGCACACATACATACGTCCGCTGCACACATACATATCTATATATATAATAAAACATTCACTTTTATTATATATATAGATAGATATAGATGTATCTTAGAAGCAGTGTGTTTACACAGAGTAAAATGCAATTATAATAATTAGATCAATTTACAGTTCATGTCACAAAATATTTTGATAGCCTTGCTATTTCAACTAGTGGTAACCCTGCTAATATATGAGTTCCATATATTTATTGTAGACATTGAATGCTTGGGGATAGGATAAATTTTATAATGTCCATCTAATTTACTAATTTATATGAAAGCCACAAACCATTTGTTATTTTTCTTTTTCCTTCCTTGGCTTGGGTGGGTTGCTTTTACCTGTTTATAGCCTAAATCGAAATACTAGTTACATTTAATCACTAAAAATGACATAAGGGCTGACTTCCATAGGGTATACATTATTTTGAACAAGGTCAGTGTGCATATTCTATAATATTAGAAGAATCAAATAATTTGGATTCTAGAAAACCATGGCCAGTGGCCTTAAGCTTAGTTACATCTTTCTCACAAAGAGTTATGGCCCTCATTTGATCAGACTATTTTGTCTGGCCTGTTAAATTACTATTGGGATTTTCCGACATACAGGAAACAAGATTACTGGGCATGTGCAAAAATTTCATTAAAATTGGAAATTGCAATAAATCATAAGTTTTGTAAGTCGGAAGCCATTTTGAAATGTTAGCATTGCTCACTCAAAAACTTAAGAATTGAAGCTGACCCCCATACTTTTTCATAACTGTTTTGTAAAGCTCAATAGGCTCAGTCAGTTTCATTCAGTGAAAGGAAAGAAAGCAAGCTTCTAATAGTTAAGGGAAGCATAAGAAAAGCTAAACCGTACCTGTCTCCTGTGCCATTCCTTTGCCTGTAAATGGCTTCTCTGCTTAAAGACTTCATGGCTTACTTCTCAGTGTGAAGACAGGGAGCTTTGCAAAAGGCTCTGCCCAGTATTCATCAGAATGAGAATCCACCAATCAGGAGAGGAAAGAGAAAGTTGCCCCTCCCTCCCTACTCAGTCTGTTTTTATCAAATATTTTTAATCCCTAAAATCAGTAGATGTATGAGTATTTTTGAAAGTTGGGGGGATGATCCCCAGTTATCTTGTGTAATTGTATATAAAATTCAAGATCGCTCTTGTAGTTTTTTAAAAAAATATATTGTTTCTAAAAACTTCAAAATTTCCTAAAAACTCTGTGGATGAGCAAAACATTATGAAACCTGATGGGAAAAGACTGGTAAACATGTTCGACCATTGTAGTAAGTTTCACCCCAATAGCTTTAAAAATAAGAGAGATAGGAGCCACTGGAACTCCCCAATAGTAGTAATTATTGAATTTATGTGCGTGCACAAACATTATCTGGGAAGTGAGGAGCCAAATTCCTGCTTTAAACTACATTTCCCAGTATGCATCAGAATGAAAATCCACCAACCAGGAGAGAGAAAGTTGCCCCTCCCTAACAGCAGCCACAGAATCTTCAAAGAGGAGGACTGTGACTGATCTCTCTCAAGTAAGCCAACCACTGTGCTGGGTTAGAAGAAAATAATGACCTAAATGAATTAGTCTTCGGGGTCCCCTCCAACTCAATAGAGGAAGCATATTAATTGGATGTCACGAGAGTTTGGATGGCACCTTCCAGAATAAGGATGTCAGTCTAGATGTCCCTTTATGGTGTCTGTACTATGTTTTTTGTTACTGAGTTATAATGGCAGTTCCTTATTGGTTCTGTCATAAAAACATGGCAAAAGTTTCTTACATTGCAAAAACTTTATCTTTGTGCAAGGAACATTGCTCGATAGCTCATTTCGCTTTGTTGAATCTCCACCAATTTAACAAAGTTTCTGCTGCAAAATTAAAGTTTCTGGAGTAGGACAACTACTTTCAAAGTAAAGACCACACAATGAAACAGGAAATAACACTTTCAAACCAGGAACAGATTTTATTAAAACTTTGAAAATTCTTCAAAAATCTGTGAATAAGTCAAACATTCTGAAATTTGGTGAGCTAACAGTAGTGAATGTGTTTTATCACTGTAGCAAGTTTCATCAGGATAGCTAAAAATTAGGGAGAGAGAAGCCCCTGAAGTTCCCCCATTGCCAGTGATGTTTTTCTTAATGTGCATGTTCAGTCGCCATTAATAAAATAATTAAATTTTGGAATTTTTGTTCAAGTTCTGAAATTGTCACCACTGAAA
Source organism: Anolis sagrei (assembly GCF_037176765.1). NCBI lineage: Eukaryota > Metazoa > Chordata > Lepidosauria > Squamata > Anolidae > Anolis > Anolis sagrei. The sequence goes on from NC_090025.1 coordinate 114,152,874, forward strand.
CTTTAGAAACACTTTAGAAACAATGCACCAGAAACCCCTAGTTTTGTAAGTAGTTTAGAACCATTTTTAATGGATCGCACATGCTAAAGATTACCACTGAACTCATTGCATTTGATGGGGTAAAGAAAGGTATACATGTTCTCTGGAACAGTGTTCTGGGAAATATATTTGAGAAGACTTTAATCTTCTTGAAGTTACAATTGTTTCCTTTTCTGACAGCTGCAATACAAATTTAAAATAATGCATTCATTAAATAGAATAAGATGAAGTTTGTCACCTTCATTTGCTTTTCACAAAAGACAAGGAAGAGAAACCGCTTCAATAGAAGAAGATAGAGGTTGCCTTGGTCTATGCCTTAAAAGAATGCTGAGACACTGCTAACCTACATTTTTCCCGTATGCCTCCATGTCATTATAATTAATGATGATGAACTGTACAAGTTACTGTCAACAAACATCTATTGGGCCATAGCTGCTCATTCTTCTGCTAGATTACACAGCCATATCTCCAGGTTCTTTTATTGCAGTGCTCACACATCTCTCAGCATCCACTCAGAAGCCCTTATATTCAACACCAATGAAAAGACAGTTGAGATTTTCCAAAAGCTTCTCTTCTTCCCACTGGTCACACAGAGAGAATTCAAATCTACATAAACTATTACATCTGTAGCCAATCTGGAGCATAAATGCTATAGACTTGTTTGGGAGGTGGATAGATGCAGCTGGCTAAAAATGCTACAGTGCTACATTAGTATCCATATGGTCCAGCCAGGCTAATATTGTATTGATCCCACTAGACTATCACATCACCCTTCATGTTTCCGCTGCTACTCCCAGCTGGACAAATAGCTCTTTATGAGCTCCTGAAAATCACATTTGCCCCATTCTGATATGAGGAGAGGCTCCTGTGTGACTAGAAGGAAAGAGGGGGTGATCTTTCTCTGCATTGATGAGTGAAAGGGTACTGATGTGCTGTCTGGACAACAGATCTATCCAAATCAGGTCTGATACCACTGGTCAAAATACTCTGAAGCCAGGAAGAGGATAGAATTGCCAGCAAACTCTGTTTTCCAACTATGGCCTAAGTGGGGAAAAGCTAATTTAACTCTGAAAACTGACAATATTCATTGCCATTGACATGCTCTACCAGCTAGATATGTATTTGCCAGCTACCAAACAAATCTACTTTCATATGGCATATATATATATATATATATATATATATATATATATATATATATATATATATAACCAGTATGTGGACTAAGATACTTTGACCAATCAAAGGCTACCATTAAAATAAAATACCAACTGAGATTAAACTTGGGGTAATTTGATGCCAAATTGAGAATAGAGACTAGTCTTTATTTCTAATTCTTTTTAGAATCAATTGTATATTTTTTGATTTGTTTATCACTTCCTTGGCAGTGATGAAGTAAAGAGGAAAAAGCCCTTAAACTTTGCAAACAGCAAGTGGGAAAATATGCCTTTGTAAAAAAGTGCATAATGCATTAATTTTTGCAATATTCCCTGGTGTACTAGTAGAGAAGGGTCTGTCAGCAGTTTTACCGACCATGATGTTTTTTTACTTCTAGATGTTTATAACTCAGATCTAAACATTCACTGCAGGCTAATTTTTTTGTAATACAAAGTTGAAGCCTGGAAACAGACTATATGTCAAGTTTCATTTCTTTACAATAATAAAATCCTGACAATTTTTGTTGTTAAGGACACCAACTGGAAAGTTTTGTGCTCATGCAGCATAAACAGTCTTTCTAGATTTAGAAAACTTTTTCTTAATCGCTTCAGATGCGCTTTTGTATTTTGATGTATTCTGAATGACACTAAATCTAAGGGCATTAGCATTTTTCATCCAAGCATGAGGAGTTAGACCTTGCCTGGTATTATTCAAACAGATGGAGTTGTACCAAGAAGAAACACACAAGGCTGGGAGAAGGAAATGAGAATCCAATGTCAGGAAATGAAGGAATGAATGAACGGCTGACAGCTGGTTTTCAGAATAGAGAATCACCAATCATACTGGGGATTTATGAGAGATGGGTATGATTTCATAGTCAGGACTGTGACAAATCGCTTGGATTTTTTGTTTGAGTGTTTAGTAAGGGCCAGGATGTCAAAGGTTCAGTGAGACATGGACATGAAGCCAAATATATTTATATTAGATCACAAGAGACAGAAGAATTCAACAAGTAGCTCAGTAGTTTTCAAACTTTCTATTTTTAACAAGCTCTAGCCTTACTGAGTCCCGCTATGGCATTGTAGAAGATTCCAGCTCATATTTTAAGGCTGGGAAGAATAGCCATTGTTCAGGGAATTATAGTCAAACAATGTCTAAAGAGTCACAGGATCCCCACTTTTCTTTCAAGGTCAAATAGTTAGTAAAGAAACTTTGTGGCACTATTCCTGTCCCACAAAATGTAGGGCATTCTAGAAGATTTCTCACTACATAAACACTTGTATTTCCTGTTTGATTGTGATGGACAAATTGTCATTCACGAAAGTTTGCTTGCCATTCTTAACCTTCATATCAATCAAATCCTGAGTAACTCCACCTCAACACCACCTTCCCCCCCAAAAAAAAAAACCTATGGTGAAACTAGATAGTGTCTATGCAGAGGTCAACAGAAATGAACAGAGGTGATGACCAGTCTCTATTTCCAATACCAGTTTCCATTGTATGCTGCAACTAGAATTGTCCACCAATCTATACCTTTTAACAACGGAGTTGTTCAATATTCCTTGTGAGTATTCACATTGTCTCATGTCTCTGTTATAGAACTAATGAAGGGCCATGTGGTAAAGAGACCTATATGGTTTTTCCAGATAGAGACATTCAAATGCTGAGTGTGGTAAGAGACCTCCTGGGATAAGATACCTGTTAAAACTGGGTCACAAGCGGTCAACTTACAGTATTTACATAAATCTAGTGTGCTATCAAATGTAATGTGCACCTCAATGTTCAAAACTCTGAAACAAAAAAAAAAACAACATGTTTGCTGGCAAATGTAATGCACAGCAGCAAAAAGTGTACTCTTTGCTACTAGGCCAAAACAAAGTGTTGATTACAGTTGTTGCCTGATTAGAATTGCTTCTTGAAAAAATCAGTGTTAGGACAACAAATGTTTCAGCAATTGAAATGAAAACTAGAGAAATGGGTAACCCTTTCCTCAAGGAGCCTCTAATGTTTATTCTGCCTCAACTTCCTTGTAGGGATGTGCAATTTGGTTAAACCCTGTTCAGTTTTCAGTATCCAGATTTTGCTGGACCCCCAGATCCATTCTTCGAGTGCCTCCCAAATTGAGTCGGGGCAGGCATGTAGCTGGGGGGGGGGGGGGCTTGAGGGGCTTCAACCCCCCCCCCCAAATTCTCATGGTGGTCCGCGAGAAGGCCTTAATGGTGCATTATTTAAACTGTTGTGTTTATTCAGATCATGATCTGATCACCATACTCAATATATCACATATGCATGGGAGTATTGGGGTAACGACACAACAGGTTTGCTAGGGTAGACCCTCTTTCACTCAGACTCAGCCCCCCCCCCCGAATCAAACTCAGCCCACCCCCTCCCCCACCCCCCAAATCAAAATCCTGGCTACAGGCCTGAGTCGGGGGGGGGGGGGGAACAGTTTTTTGATCCAGCAGCCTATAGATCTGGGAAAATCCAAACCATTGGCGGCAATGAGGAACTTACAAGGCTCCCCTTTCTATCATTTAAAGGGCATAAGTCTTAAGAAACTCCTTTTTGAGATTCTTTCTCCTTATATCCTTCAATAATATCTGAATTAAAGGCATCTTAAGAAACCACCTTTTCTGGGATCTTGTCTCCTTATATCCTTTAATAAAACCTGGATTAAAGTTATCAGACTCAAGAAGCCAACTTTTCTGGGATCATTTATCCTCAACACCCATTCAATGAAGGTGAGTTAAAACACTTATTGCAATGGGAGTCACACCACCTGAAGGATCATTAGGCATTCTTCAAAAAAAGATATAAATTACCTCAGTTTATGGTAGCTTTAGTAATGGTATACCTCAACCCGATATTTGAAGGTTGCCTTGTGTGAAGGGCACCAATGGTGACCGTTTCTTAAGTGTGCAGAAAATAAACTGCTTATTTATTTATTTATTTATTTATTAGTCAAAAAGCAAACCGCCAAGCCATACAGAACTGTGAGTGGAACTGAGAATTTAGATCACCAATCTGTCTCTCTCAGAAGCCTGCTCGCAACAAAAAAAAGTGGAAACCAAGCTTGGCTAAAAGACACATCATGGCTTTATTCTGTTCTGATGGGCTCACAGGGAAACACCATGTGCGCACGGGTTTTCTTTGTACTCTACATGTAGCCAAAAGAAACCAAAAGTGATCATTTTTGGCAGCCACATTGTCTGTTACGTGCAGAAAAAAGGCGGCAAAGCCTGTGCTGTTACAACTGGCCAAAACAGCTGGAACAGCCGAAGCCCTTTTTGTTCTGTGCACAACCCTATTTTCCTAGGTAAATCTATGCTGTAGAATGAATGCAGCTTGACAACACTTGAATTGCCCTAGCTAAATGCTATGGAATCCTGGGAGTTGTAAGCCTTCACCCCCAAAGAGAGCTGATGCCGCCACAAACCACAAATCCCAGGATTCTATACATTGAATAATGGTATTCTAAGTGTTATCAAGCAGTATAAATTCTTACAGTATAGGCACATCCTAGGTGATATCAAAGTCCTTGAGTGAATCTACCCTGGAATGAATGCAATCTAAAACCACTTTCATTACTATGGCTCAATGCTATAGAATCATGGGGACAGTAGTTTACAAAGCCTTTAGCCTCATCTGCCAAAGAATCTTGGTGCCTCACCAAACTACAACTTCCAGGATTGCACTGTACTGAGTCATGGCAATTTAAAGTGGTGTCAAACTGCATTGATTCTGCAGTGCAGGTGCACTCTAGGAGAGATATGCTGTGGTCCTAGACTTTAACCTTCAAATCTACTTAGAGCCACAAAAGGAAACCACAAGCAAATCTCTTGAAAAACTCCTCTGACTTACTGAAAGTAATTATGGGGCAGTCACACTAAAAATAGGATCTAGAGTTGTGTCTGCTTCCAGTCCTGCAGCTATCTCTTGCAGAACTCTGGGGCTTATAGTTCAGGAAGGAGCTTTTCCCATTCTCAGCAAGAGAAGTCCTGAGGCTCACTCAACTACAACTACAACAACAACAACAACAACAACAATAATATAATAATAATAATAATTCTCCCCAAAGGGGACTCGGTGCAGCTAACATGAGGCAAAGCCCAAAACAATACAACATAATAAATACACAGTTACAAAATACATCATAACAAAATAAAATAACAAAATCAACAATATAAAACAGCATATTAAAAACAGACACGGAGGGTGGGCCAAATGTGTGAGGTAAAATGTTAAAAAAGTTAAAACCCTGGGTGAGATAGGGATTAAAGTGCATTTGTAGGAAAGTAGCCCAACAGGGAGGAACCATGAGATTTAGCCATTTTAGGGGGTACAAACTCCAGAATTCTACAGGTTTTAAAGTGGGATGAGGTAAGTCCTATCTGATCTTAGAAACTAAACAGGGTCCATGCTAATTAATATTTGAAGGAGAGATCATCAATGAATACTAGTTGGAGTAGGTTATATTTCAGGTGAAGGAATTGGAAGAAATCACTTTGTGAGGCTGCAGATAAACAACTGCTGCCTCCTCCCCATTCTTCTCCTCCCTCTCTTGTAGGGTAGGACTTTTTCCCCACCTCCCAAGTCCTTTGTTTGGCTTCAGTAGCAATCTAACCAGCAGACAGAAAATGTTATAAAATCAAGTCGCTTTCTTCATTTTCCCCCCTTCTTTTCCCTATGGCTGCTCCATTTCGGCAAGCCTCATGGTGCTTCTGATGCAACTTCCCCTTTTTCTTTGGCTGCCACTTAGATTATTGTAATAATCAAAACGAATGTACACCCATACTAATTTATTAACAAAGGAAATTGAATTTCATTGAATTAAATTGCAATAATTAAAATTAGACAAAATACATCTGAAGAACTGAAAAAGAATATTGAAGGAGTATCAGATATGAGAAGATATGACTATAAGTCTTGACTTCAGATTGCAAGATAATGTTTTTGCATTGCTATAGAGGACATTCAGAACATTCAAAATTTTACTTGTATGGTAAAATAGTATTTGTATGGAAGATATAGATGTAATATTAATCAAGGGTGTGCATTTCAGGTAAACCTTGTTCCATTTTTGATGTCCAATTTTTAGATGGCCCCAATCTGGTTTTTTTTTTTTTGGGGGGGGGGGGGAGCTGTCTGGATTTCAGCAGGCAAAATGCCATTTTTTGCTCTGGCAATTGGAAGATCCATTTTTGCTCAGGAAGATCTGGCCCATTGGCAGAGGGGGAAATTCCCAGGCTCCCCTTTCTGCCATTTTTAGGTCTGTTGGGACAAAAATGGCCACACTTAGAGTACACATTTACCACTGCTAGCCCCCAAAATTTCAGAACATTTAGGTCATTCATTGATTTTTAGGAAATCCTTAAACTCTATAGAAATAAAATCTATTAAAAGAATCCCAAAAGGTATCCCATGGTAGGATGTGATTCAGATTCAGTAGTTCCTCCCCCTCTTCCTCTGATTTTCACTCCCCTGAAAGCCTGGCCTCTTGACTCAGCAGCACCCACACCACGGCCACACATATAGTAATTTATAAATATATGTAATTACGTATATATTATTTATTCTTGTGTGTGTTTGTGTGTATGTATGTGTGTATGTATATATATATATATATTGTGTGAGAGAAGGAGCATGCATACACAGAGAGAAGTCACAAGAAAAAGTGAGAGTCAAAGAGAAAGAACAAACAATTTACAAGGGGAGTTTTAGATATTATTTTAAAGTTTTATAAAGAACTATCTGTACCCAGCCACATGTTGCTGTGGTGCAGTCTGGTTAAATGGGAAAGAAAGAAAGAAAAGAGCTGGTTTCTAATATACATAATTTCATAATGCTTGTGGGTATATCATATTTTTTGTTGTTCCGTTGTCTGTGAAAGAATAATAATAATGGTGTAAATAATAATAACACTGCCCTATATAATCTATATCATAAAAATACATGTGTACATAATAACGATAATAATATCAATGATACCGGTCTATATAATAATGATCAGTGTGTTTTGAAGAAACTATTTCCTTTCCTTCCCTCCTATTTATCTCTCCTTTCTTACCACTCAAACCTTTCTTCCTTCTGAGCCTCCAGTCTTCCTGGAGGCACAGGCATGAGGTGGTGCCAGAAAAGGCTAGACAGGGCATGAAGCTTCAGGAGCCTGTGTCTTGGTCTAGGCCTACCTTCTTGCTTGCCTCCTTCCCTCCCTCCCCTGTTTTGAAAATGAATCTGTGCACAGCCCTAATATTTATACAACTCTAATCTACTAACCAGAGCTCCACAATGTCCAGAACTCCACAACCAGAGCTGTTTCAGTTCCATGACGGTATAAAGCAAGACTGTGCCAAATCCAGATAATCAGTTTCCTCCAAGAACACCTGTAAAAAAATTCCTGCTCTGATAGGGTTTGCAGGAATATTGATCTTTAACTATTTTTTCCAATAGTAAATGGAAAGACATCTGATCTTTTCCTGACGGTAAAGCAACTGAGGGGTGGTTTTTCAGCAGGCAGGGTTGCAAAATCAATTATTCCCAGCTCCATTCCTCTGATCTGATTCTCAGCCTCCTGCATAGATATTATTTCACTTATTCACTGCATAATATTGACGTTAATCCTAAACCATATAAGAAGAGGTGAAATATCTCTGAAATTGTCCCAGTGTGCATAAAACGTTACATAGATTGCATAAACATATAAGATTAAAGTGGGAAAAGTATTGGGTTAATGAATACAAACCTATTATGGACTGATTTCTACTTGGCTACTCTAACAGCAGGCAGTTTTCACATTTTATATTTCTTGTAATCTTTTAGTTGTGTTTGCTAGGGGTGTGAAAACTTTCCAAGTCTTAATTTTGTTGTGCTGCATCCATTCCCATCAACACCTTCTTCCAGATTTTTCAGAGTTTTATTCTTTTTATGAATTCCCCTCAGAGTATGCATTTATATTGTACATGCTCCACTCCACTGACAAGCCCAACTCAAGTCACAAAGGTGATGCCTGTGGCAAGGAGAGGCTTTTGAAGGCTCACATGAAGAAGGCCAGATGGTGCTTTGGAAGAATTGGTTGATTTAAGACTTTCCTCTTGGACGTGATAAGAGGTGAAGAAACCTATAAATAGGGTCTGCCCCATACAACATCCTCCTTTTTCAATGTGTGTGACCAACCCTCAAGTAAGGGCTGGATAGAACTCCCCTCCACCTTCTCATATGTTTATTCTGGGGTTGTTTTTTTGCCCATCCCACAATGTTTCTGTTGGAGGTGTAATTTGGCTGGTGGTGGTGCCACTTAAATATGTTATCACTGGCATGTTGGATTTTTAAATTAGATTCAGTAAGTACAACAGCATCCCCTTTGTGAGTGAAGGGTGGGCTTCTGGAGCAGTCACTCTTGGCCATTGGTTCCCAACCAGTGGTCCATGAAACACAGGTGGTCCACAAGAGTCAGAAAAGTGGTCTGTGGGGATGTCTACTCACAGAAAATGTGATTAGACACAGCATGGCTATTGGTGAAGGGGTCCCATAACGTATCCCCTCCTGAGGAGGATCAGGTTTACCAGGAATTGATTCACCAAGTCAGAATAGTTAACATTGCTAGCATCTTCCCAGGAATTTTCCTCTGGATCGTAGCCAATCCAATCCACTCGGTATTGGAGGTGGCCTCTCCTCTATTGACAATCTAAAAGCTGAGCTACCTCAAACTTCTCTCCATCCACAGAGGAGGTACCCTGCCAGCATAAGCATGAACCTCATCAGCAGAAACTTGGAGAGACCAATGGAACATGGGCTGGATATGGAGGCCTCGAGGCAATTGAAGTTGGAATGCCACAGAATTCAGTTGAGCGGGATCTGGTAAGGACTGATGAAGTGATCATCCAACTTCTTACAAGGATATTGTAGGGACAAATGATGTGTGTAGAGCCAAACACTTATAAAACTGGCCCTGGTTATCGCTTCTGGTTCCTTATCTACTCTTGAGGCAAGGAAGGAAATGGTTGGCTCCAACAGCAAGGACGAGTGGTTGGAACAGGGATTGGGTGCTTGCTCAGTGTGGGCTATTGAGATCATCTGTGAAGTGACACATGTCCCTTGTCTATGCACAGCAGGTTGCAGAATTTCAAATAATGGCTCCTAGGCATGTGCAATCCATAAAAAAATTTCAAAGGTCATTACAAAGCTGGGGGCATTGGTGTTTCATTTTGAAAGTATTTCTAAAGTATAGTTCGTGAAAATTTCATTACTGTGACAAGAGTAATGAAATTTTGTTACTATTTCATTATGGTAATTCCACATTGGGGAAAATTCAGGGGCTCCTTTCTTCCTCATGTTTACAGCTATTTAGGTGTAACTTGCTACAATGGTATAACACATTTACACTGTTAGTCCACCAAGTTAAGCATGTTTTACGTATTCACAGAGTTTTGGGGAATATTCAAAGATTTTTATAAACAACATTTGTTTTTTAAAAAAACTACAAGAGCTATCCCCTCAAAGTTCCTACACAATGACACAAGATAACAGGGATCATTCCCCCCAAGTTTCAGAAATATTCATACATCTACTGATCTAAGGGATTTTTAAAAAGGTTTTGTCAAAAAATGTTTTTTTTAAACTCACAAAAGCTGTCTCATTGAATGTGTCTCAAATTATTGTGAAATATTATAGGATAGATACATGATATAATAATAGAGGTGAAAGGGACTCCAAAGGCCATCCAGTCCAACCTCCTTCTTTCTGCCATGCAGCAAAAGCATAATCAAAGTACCCCTGACAGCGGCCATCCAGCCTCTGAATAATAATAATAATAATAATAATAATAATAATAATAATAATATGTTCCTACTTTGAAAATGTTATTTCCTGTTTAATTGTGTAGTGCTTCCTTTGAAAGTAATTTTTGTATTCTAAAAACTTCATTTTTGTGCTAAAACCAAAATGTGCTACAGCATGATGGCCCTCCTGCAAGAAAAAGGTTTTTGCAGTTCAATAAACTTTCTCCATGTGTTTATGATCGAACCAATTAGGAAATGACATTTATAACCCAGGAACAAAAATCATAGTGTAAAATATTAACCAATTTATTGCAATTCTGGCGGAGCACTGCATTCTGGCAAATGTAGGTTAGGGCAGGGACTTGTGAATTATCTGTCATAGAGCTCCTTGCCTTCCCAAACTACATTTCCGAGAGTTCTGCACTTCTTCCCAGGGAACTCTGCTTTCTTCCTCCTTTTCTTCTTCTAATGGTGAGAGGCCGTTAATTTACAGAAGAAAGGCTCTCTTTTTGGCTTTGCCTTACACTGAATATGAAATGGACTTTGGGAGCCTTCTGAGATTTACAAAATGAAAACAAAAAAGTATTGGGTAAGTTTTGATTCTTAAGTTTAGGGAGGAGGTATTCCACACATCATAAATAGTGTCATAGTTACAAATCATACGAAAATGTTCCAACTTATAGTGCTTTGTGATTTTTTTGCGCAAACCTACTCAATACCATGTGTTTGTTGCCTGGCCTCTTTATTTCGTGATGGGAGTTCAAAAGCTTTTTAAAAATGATTTGCATTTTAACTACCACACTTTTAAAATGTGTGCATTATTTTAGACTAATTTTATTTCTCTGAAAATACTTCGTACATTTAATGAGCACCTTCTTGAGGTAAGGTGCATTTCTTTTCCTAGCATGTCTAGAGAGGTGTGAAAATGCTAATGTTATCAAGGCTGCTGAAACTATGTATTATTTTCCATCTAAGTATTTTCCTCTTTTGCTCCTGCTAAAGCCACTGTGTTGAAATGACAAGAAGGGGTGCAGGAGGTTTTAAAAGTAGAAGCCAACTGAGTAGCATTTATCAGATAATTCTGATAGGAGAAGCAGTCAGAAATACTTCTGAGCTGTAAGAAGCCCTCAAGGTAGAACATAGTGCTGTTGTCTTCAGGGACAAGATGCAATGAACTTCAAAATTGTGATAGACAGGACTGGTTGCAGGGATTTATGGTTACCAAGGGAACTTGTTTACTCACTTGGTTCTTAAGAAAGAGTTTTAGGTTACTTAGCATAACTTGAACTTGAAGTATAATATTCCTTCCTTGCTTCCCAAATCATGGTCATCTAGGGACTTTCAGACATGTGACAGGATAAATGTGCAAGAATACACTTGGAATTGATTTATTTGTATATTCTTAGGATCTGGCAAGAATGTTTATTGTTCCATTCTATTATTTTATTTTAAAATCCATGTTTCATTATTCATTTGCATATTATTTATTTTTTATTGATTTCTGCACTTTTTATTCATTTAAACATTTGATTTTGGCTAGTTTCTGCCTTCCCCTCTTCCTTCCTCTCTTCTGTCCTTAGTACTTAACTCCCTTCCTTCTCTCAGTGAAAGATTTAAGGCTGGATCCTAGATGCTGTCATTTAGATTTGCAAGACAGTCTACAGCATGAATTGGTCTGAAGTATTATGGGAGAAAGGAATGCCTTCCCCACTTAACATTGCAATTTTTGATAATGTAATGTGTGGCACAGTTCGGAATAATTAAATGACATCCACGAGAATCTCCCACTTAATAAATGTTCTTTTTCATTTCCAAATGTGTATCAAACATATATGGTAGGAATGTAACTTAAGAAAGGTACAGTTTCATTTTCAAATGCACATCAGACAGACATGGCATGAATATAGTCTTTTAAAAATAGGCATCCATTTGAATCTATTTTATGCTGACTATATAGTAATCAACCAAAAATGGCCACAAATGGACCTCAATTTCCATTTTTTGTTTCTTCAACAACACCAAAAAACATTTATTCATTTTATATTACTCTTCCATCTTCTAAAAAGTCTTCATTTTAAGAGAGTTGCAATATAATTCAGGTATCAAAACATGAACCTGCAGAAGTCTTTATAAGATCTGTAAGCAATTTCTCCTTCTTCTGAAATATTAAGTTAAAGGTGGCTGATTTCCCATAAAATATATTCAAATTCTAGCTTGAATCCTTTCACTCAGATTGGCAATTCAACCCTCTTGGGTAAGATGGAGTGCAACATTATTTTTATTCTCATTCAGTCCCACTTAGATAACATGACTTCATTAGAGATTGGCAAAATTTTGAAAAATGGTTGAAAAAAATATGTTTTCTATTGTTAGAAAAACCTGAATTGCTAAATTGTGGACAAATAGGAGTCTTTCGAGTTTAGGATCTAATCTGCACAAAATGTACACAATGTCTTTTGGGGCATAAAACAGCATTTTTCCTTACCGGAAAAAAGGAAAATATATTTGTGAATTTCTTAAAGAGTTTAGATAGAATAAGTCCCCAATTGCAACATTTACAAAAATGGTCTGCACATAAATGTCATCCTCTTTGGAAAACTAAGCTTTCTCTGTAGAAAAGGTTGCTTTGAATACAAAAACACCCCAGGTGCAATGTTTGTGCAGAATAAGTCTAGAATAGTGACTCCTTTAGCATACTAAAGGTTCTAAAAACTTTCTTGTAGTGGAATGCTTCCCCATCACACGTGGGGAAGCATCATTGCGCAGCTTCCCCCCGACACTGGCCCTGTGATTCCTAATGAAACATGGCAGCCCTCCCATGTTCTGGGTCAAGCATTCAGGGTTCAGATAAAAACTCTATTTTAAAATTGACCCTTTTAACGCAAAAATCACTGGCCATCCACGAGGAGATGGAAGCAGAGAGCGGTGATCTTGCTACCATCAACAAAATTCAAATTTAAAAATTTAATATGGAGATGCCACTAGTTTTACCTTCCCTCGCCCCCGCTCAAACCCTATTTTAAGGAAATAATCAATTTTTATTTTTTTTTCATCTTGTAGTTGCACAATCATTTAGGAGTGGGTTGACAGGCCAGTAGGATGGGATGCCTTGTATTCATATATGGTTTTACTGTATATATGGGCAAGTGTGTATGCTTTGTATGTTTTGATACGGTCAAAATTGACTAATCAATAAAGAATTGTTGTTGTTACAGCTACCTACCTTCTTATAAAATAAATATTTTTCAGCTGGACCTTCATCAGGTTTTTCTTACCCTTTGTCAGAGCTACTCTTGTTAATTGTCCATTTTAAAGCATTTAACTGCTGAGATCTTGCAGAGAATTAGTGTCTTGGAGAGCTTTCTCCCCAAGCCAGTCAACCCAGTTCACTGATTTTTCAGTATGTGTTCTCTCAAAATAACCTTTTGAGTTGTTATTTTTAAATATTCTTGAAGCTGAGAATTGCATAGAAGCATGTGGGATTGTGTAAAACTTCTGAGTTCACATTAATTTAGGAAGTACAAAATAACACATGGCATATGCTTCCCTTCACATTCCAAAATACTTTTTCCAGGATGTGTTTGTGCCAAATACAATATGCATTTGGGCATTCATACAATGATTGGATAAACTTACTTCCATTGCCAAATGAAGAGACACAAAAACTTTACATTCAGGTCCCATATAATGCAGTTGGACTCATACAAAGTATAGACTCATACAAAGAAGTTCACTTGAGTTAAACTGCATTATATAACAGTGTAGATGGGACCATAGTTTGATGCAGTTTAACTGCATTTTATGGGTTGACATCAAACTTCATTATATGACAGTATAAAATCCTGGCTCAGTAAGGAGACATCCCATACCACAAGCTCGCAAACACCTGCTAATCAAAGAAATGGATCAGATAATTAGTTTTTGTATGCTTAAATATTAATACAATTTAGATTACATTCACTTACAGTGACAGTTCAAATTTCCAAAAGTGAAATACTAATAATTTATGATTAACAGTATTTCTGTATCTTTCAGAACACTTTTTCCACTGACTTATTTAAATGGGTTGGAGTTTAACGATTTTTCTCTCACTGTTATCTTAAAAAGTTGCAAATTATACTTGTATTGCACTGCTACTAATAACTGTATTCCTCACCCCATTTAATAATGTGAAACAGTAATTGTAGCATCGTCAATGCCAATCCCTTTCCAATACCAGCCAACCTCTTTCCAATGCCAGAGATACAGCTTAATGGTGTAACATTAGAAAATGTTGATCATTTCTGCTACCTTGGCAGCCACGTCTTCACAAAAGTCAACATCGACACTGAAATATAACAATGTCTGAGCTCTGCGAGCACAGCATTTTTCCTAATGAAGCAGAGAGTGTTTGAGGACGGGGACATCCGTAGGGATACCAAGGTGCTTGTTTATAAAGCTATTGTCCTCCCAACCCTGCTATATGCCTGTGGAACGTGGACTGTTTACAGACGTCACATGCAACTCCTGGAACAATTCCATCAGTGCTGCCTCTGAAAAATCCTGCAAATCTCTTGGGAAGACAAGCGGACAAACGTGCTGGAAGAAGCAAAGACCACCAGCATTGAAGCGATGGTTCTCCGCCATCAACTCTGCTGAACTGGCCACGTTGTCCGGATGCCCGACCACCATCTCCCAAAGCAGTTGCTCTACTCCGAACTCAAGAACAGAAAACGGAATGTTGGTGGACAGGAAAAGAGATTTAAAGATGGCCTCAAAGCCAACCTTAAAAACTCTGGCATAGACACTGAGAACTGGAAAGCTCTGGCCCTTGAGTGCTCCAGCTGGAGGTCAGCTGTGACCAGAAGTGCTGCAGAATTTGAAGAGGCAGGAATGGAGGGTGAAAGAAAGAAATGTGCCAAGAGGAAGACGCGTCAAGCCAACCCCGACCGGGACTGCCTTCCACATGGAAACCAATGCCCTCACTGTGGAAGAAGATGCAGATCAAGAATAGGGCTCCACAGCCACCTACAGACTCACAAGAATTCTAATCCTGGGAGACTATCCTACTCGGCCAACAAGGGATCGCCTAATTAAGTCCTCACCTCATTTAATAATGTCAAACAGTAATTGTAGCATCATCGTGTTCCATAGAATATCTGCAACTGGTATAAATTAGAGAATGAATGGCCAAATGTTGTTACTAAATATGGTGTTGATCCTTAATGCAGGGATAGAGAAACTCTGGTCTTTACAGATTTTGGAAATGTGATTGTTGTATTGATCAGGTTGTAGAATGTTGTAGTCTAACAACATATGGACAAATATGCATCCCCTTATCCCACATTAAAGATATATGCTATCACAGGTCCATTGCCTATGTATTCAATGGAGACTCCATCTACACTGCCATAAGATCCAGTTTCAGAATGCTGATTAACTGCATTGAACTAGATTATATGGCAGTGTAGACTAATATAATCTAGTTCAATGAAGCTCAATCTGAATTATATGAGCCTACCCTGACAATTATAAGGCAATTGAAACTGGATTATATGGCAGTGCAGATGGGGCTGGAATCCTGTAGGACAAGAAATCAGAAGAGTGTTTCAGAAGCAGTGTCAGGAAGTACAGTGCTCTAATTAGGAGTCCTACAGCTAAGGCATCATGCTTTCTCCCCCACCAAGGTCACTGAGCCAAGGAGATAGTTTCATTCATTTCAAGCTCAGTTATTAAAAAGATTTCTCCTGGGACTAAGAATCAGATAAGTCAGAAGGGCAAATACTATGCCACTGTCTTTGTATATAGATCCAAGGTCTACTACATTCCCTGCATTCAGGCAAATCTTTTTGCTGAGAGTAGTGAAGCCAAGAGGTCAGGTTTCAGTAGCAATATCACAATGCAATGCTGAGCACAAACAATTACGTGGGCCAACAGATCAGTCCCTATGTATGAGGATCAAGGGTCATGGCTGAAATATTTAAAATGTTAACATTCATAAACAAGTGAAAGAACAATTCAATCTCCTAGGACATTTTGCCATATACTTTTAAGTCACCATGATCCAACAAAAAAGTTTCAGGGAAACTGATATGACGTTGCTAAAATGGAAGTGATTAACACATCTCCACCACCAGCTTTACGATGAGACAGAATGTGCTTGCTGCCCTGGGCTACAGATGCTGTGGGACAGCAGTGACAGACTCAACTATTTCTCCTTTATCTCTTAGAAACAGAATCTGTGCACCACACAACCTGTCTTGCACCTGATAAAATAGAATGCTCTAGTCAAATGAAGAGGAAGATGACATCATATTGTCGATGTTGAAGTCAGATTCTTTCAGTGAATGGAAAGGATATGGCACCAAAAAATCTGAGGCCAACCCGGAAATGTTGACATTTAGAATGAATCCTCTGTTTTTAAACCAAGGATAGAAAACCTTCCATTCCATGGGTCTTATGTATCCTTGCAAGACATTTTTGTGTATCTCATATGCATGGCTGAAGAAGAAAAAGTCTGGCAAAAAAGAAGGGGTGGTGTTATTTGTGGAAATAAGTTATTTCCTTTTAAATAGACCATATATGTGTTTATATATTTTTGAAAGGTTGTTGTGTGTACATATGTGTGTGTTTTTACAAAATGGTTTTTTGCAAAAGTTTGCAAATTATACAAACACACAGGGACATAAATAAAAACAGTTTGAGGAAAGTAGAGGTGAAACAATTCCTTTCTCTCTCCCCCACCTCCCCAAATGTTTTAATTGTATTCATGGAGATTTTAATGGGACTCAGCGAGGCCTGGGGAAGAGAAATTGCCTACTGCTCCCTACCTGAAATTTCTGATTGCATACTCAGCTTTGATGGGTAGAATATTCGCTTTGCAAAGGATCAGGAAAAAGTGTTCATCTTGTATCATGAGAACTACAATTAACTAAGGACATGAGTTGTACACATCCATTAAAAACTGACAACTATGTTGGGGTCAGGGTAGCCAGTGGAATTTGAGATGGGTCAGCCATGCTAGGTACTGAAGTTTACCTGTAATTTACACGGCCCAACTTCATATATATCATGGATTTACAACTTCCAAACTCTCTTTTCTTTTAAAAAAGTTTACATTTTGAACATGGTACAATATTTTTGTAAACAGATATGTTTGGTTAGGTGCCTCCATTCACCATGGAGTTATGTGGAGGGAGCTGACCTTGACAACAAGGGAAGATTGGTGGAGTCATATAAAAGAGTAAAGGATGGTTCAGACAGTTACAATAATAGATTTTATTTGAAAATAATACTAAAGTCTCATACAAGGAGAAAAGTGGGATATAGTATGATAGGATGTAAGTAATATTATGTCAACTGCAAAGGGAACTAAAGTAAACATAGGAAATATTATTCAGGCATCTGCCATATATGTGTCTCTGTGTGTGTGTGTGTGTGTGTGTGTGAAGAGTAGAGATATCACACTGCCAATGAAGATCCCCATAGTTAAAGCAATAATATTCCCTGTAGTAACCTAAGGATGTGAGAGCTGGACCATAAGGAAGGCTGAGCGAAGGAAGAGAGATGCTTTTGAACTGTAGTGTTGGAGGAAATTCTGAGAGTACCTTGGACCACAAGAAGATCAAACCAGTCCATACTCCAGGAAATAATGCCTGGCTGCTCATTGGAGAGGTAGATATTCGAGGCAAAGATGAAGTACTTTGGCCATGTAATGAGAATAGAAAGCTTGGAGAAGATAATGATGCTGAGGAAAATGGAAGGAAAAAGGAAGAGGGGCTGACCAAGGACAAGATGGATGGATGTTATCCTTGAAGTGACTGGCTTGACCTTAAAGGAGCTGGGGGTGACCATGGCTAACAGAAAACTCTGGCGTTAGCTGGTCCATGAGGTCATGAAGAGTTGGAAGTAACTGAACGAATAAACAACACACACACACACACAAATAGATAGATACACACACATATACATACATACATAAACACATACAGACACACACACACTCAATTCTTCAATTATTGTCTTCTGTAATTTGGAATATAAAAATCCTTTAAGATATGAAAATTTGCACAGAATGTTCACGTTAGATGAAATCTCAGTTTTTATTTTTTTTAATTTACTTTATTTAAATCATTTACCTTTAGTTTAAAAATCATTTATTAAACTAAAAAGGTAAAAAAATTGTAACCCTCAGCATTTTGCCAACTCAAGGTTTATGAATTGTAGTATGGATGATTGACTGTTATACTCCATTACAGTGTGACATCAAGTCCAGTCTACCACAATGGAGAGGGGGTGGGACCAGTATATTCCATGTATTTGGAGATGGCACTATAACACATTTTGGCATTACTTGCAAACATTCCCAACATCAGTTTACTGCTTATTGACTTCTTTGTTATTCAGTTTAATGTTTGGATATTTTCTGTGCAGAAAAAGCTGCTTCCTGTGTAGAAAGTTCTGGTTTTTGCAAATTAACCACATGTAGATTTTTCACAGATTAAATTAAAAATTGCATGAGCTTTGAAGATTTTCCCACAAAAAGAAGACACTTGCTAAAGTTGCCCAAAATCCCTAATAAGGAAGAATCCTAGAGAACCTTGAGCTATTCACACCACCTACATTTGCATCCAGACTGCTAAATGCCTGGTGATTAAAGCTGTAAATAAGCTCCATAGATGCCAAATGAATCAGTCCTTTCAATTCACTTCTTCCCAAATCAAGCCACACCCTTATACCTTAACATGATTTGATGGAGATGACTTTGTTTCTCAGTTATGGTGGAAGCATTCACTTGAAAGGGAAAAGTGAAAAGCCACACCAAAACTCTTGAATTCTTTATCCCAAGAGGGAGTTCGATGCATTTGACCAGCTGGTAAAGGCCTTCCTGTTAAATGATAAAAGGAAGGAAGAACAGAAAATTTCACAAAGGCTCTCTGTTAGGCAGCCAGAGTATGCCTCTCATTCAAATTCATAATTTTTCTCTGATTCAGAGGTTTGCTTGAGGGCACATAAAGAACTTTCATGAGCCACAATGTACCTATGGGAATCCCCTTTCTTATCCCATCTGAAATTGTTCTTTGACACACACAAAAATGCAGTAGAAAAATAAGACTTCAATTATCTTTTTAAAAATCTTTCTATGAGCTGTATAATGCTTAGGGCAGGGCTAATTATCCTGAAACAGTCAAGTCTTTTTTTGCAGAAAGCCCAAAATACAATCAGTTTGACCAAAAGGCACACAAAGAAACACAGTATCATCAACCCTCTGGAGTATTGGAGAAGCCATGAATGGGTGATTATGGTCATGTAGACCTTGGATCATGGCCACTATTATTTTTATTTGATTTCATTTGGAATAATCAGTGGAGCCCCCCCCCCCCCCCCAGAAATGATGCTACATTGAAGACTGGCTATATCATCCCCATTCTCAGTGCTCTCCAGTTGATACTCAGTCAAGATATACAGAAAATAGTAATATAATTCCCCCCCCCATGTCAAAAAAGAGTTGTTTACACACAATTCAAAACTTATAATTATAATGTGCTGATAGCTTCCAAAATTTTACCCCACAAGGAGGAATTCCATCTTTTTATAACCTGTTCATTCCATCAAAAAAAATTGATGACAATAGCTGTTGCATTAAAATAGGAAAAGGAATTCAGTGCTTAATTGCAATAGGAGTGACAGGTAATAGAACTACCTAATCAAAACTGTTTACATTTCTCTCTGTTGCAGACCCAATTAAATATTCAAGATATATGATGGAATAAGTAATGCAGGATAATCTGAGCAATTTAATTTCATCTTTAGCTGAAATAGGCAAAGTGAAGGGGAAATATTTGAGATACACTACATAGACATTTAAGGCAAATTAGCTCATCACATTGACAGTCAAAACTACATTATTTAAAGATTCATATATCAAATGATAAAAAACTGTGTAAAGGCCATATGTTTTCATTCTCCTAGGCCTAGTTTGCATGAGATATTGTGGGGTTTTTTTTGGACATGTGTATGGTCATGGCATGTGACATTTCACAATATTGGTTGTGACATTCCACTGGCTGTGACATTCCAATATTGACATGTGACATTCCACTGGCTGCCGATTCAGTTCCGAGCACAATTCAAGGTGCTGGTTTTGACCTACAAAACCCTGTACGGTTCCGGTCCAGTGTATCTGTCCGAACGTATCTCCCTCTACGTCCCACCTCGGAGTCTGAGGTCATCTGGGGAGGCCCTGCTATCGACCCCACCACTGTCACAAGTGAGGCTGGTGGGGACGAGGAGCAGGGCTTTCTCAGTGGTGGCCCCTCACCTGTGGAACTCACTCCCGGGGGAAATCAGGGCATCATCATCCCTCCTCGCCTTTAGGAGAAGGGTGAAGACTTGGTTATGGGACCAGGCCTTTGGGCACTCCGGCAACTAAATCAGACAACCAGGCGAGTAAGACCAGCAGGATTGATGAAGTGGAACGTAAAACTAGATCTATGAGTAGCGAACGCTGACCATGTAAGAGGAGAAATTGGGTTTGTATTTGGTTTTATTGATTTTATTGATTTTATGGTTATAATGTATATTTGTTGTTAACTGTGTATTGATGTAATTCTGTGTTTGATTGTCTTTATGATGCAGGCATCAAATTGTGCCTTTGCTTTTGTAAGCCGCCCTGAGTCCCCTTCGGGGTGAGAAGGGCGGGGTAAAAGAACCCCAAATAAAATAAATAAATAAATAAATATTGGCATGTAAAACTATTACAGTGTACCTCTCATTTTTGCTAGGAAATCTAGAATTGCCATCCATTTGTATATGGTGGAAAGTCTTGGGATGAGTGTGGAGATGCCAAAAGTGGAGAAGAAGCATTTTTAGAATTTTCATTGAAGCAAATAAAGTTGTGGTAAAATTACTAGTGTTTTTCAAGTGTATTACACATTCTGTCTATCAAAATTCACAGAGAATGAGGCTCATGTTTAATTATTTAGATGTACTTTTTAAACAGAGAGAGAACCAAATGAAGGTCATTGATTGAACATTTATTTGACTGAAAAAATCCAACCAAGGATTGCTGAATGTTACAATGATTCATATGAAAAACATTTTAATATATTGTTTATGAGAATCATACTAATTTATAAAGTCCTGCCATATTTTTGGTTGTGATAAAGAAATGCTGTTGAAAAAGTTGTGTTAGAATGATTTTTTGATGACTCACACTGATTTCAATGGGATAAAGGAATTAAGTTGCAATGTGGATTTTTTTTACATGGATTAAAAGCTATTTCCACATCTATACATTGAAAGGTATACATTAATTTTTTATGCCACCCCCAATTTAGTGATGGTTCTAGTGCATTTTTGGGAGGAGGCTGTCAACTGAGCCATTTGGTGGCCTTTAGAAGTAAAAAATGTGAACCAGGCATAAAGCTATACTGGTAGCTTTATGCAAAAATATATGAAGAATAAAAGTGTCATAATATATGCATTATGATTTTGTATTATAAATGGAATTGAGAAAAATGCTTAATACACTGTATTAACACTGCTCCATAATATCATGTATTAACACAATAATATAAATACACTAATAAAATCATAAACAAAGATAAGCATGTTGTTTGCACACATATGTAATTCTTAATAAATAAAACAGAGCAGAAAGAGGTATTTTGTATTATATTGTGATAAGAGGATTTATTCACTGACAAATAACAATATACCAATTAGCTTTTTATCCATCATCTTACAAGAATAATTTCTGCAGCTCCCGCCTGATGAGCTTGTTGTTGAATGTTACTCATAATCAACTTCTTCTTCCATTGGATCACTATGGATTAATTACTTTTTATCTTGTTATGACATGCAAACTCCATATGGTTGTAGTACCTGGAGTTAATAAGGCCAAGAGATAGAAAAATTAATCAAAATGTTTGAAAACATAATATTCAGTGTTTAGAAACCTGATGAAAATATGTAATGATAAGAATCTTTGCAATTCAGGTCTTATTATGCACAAATTTTGCACGTCAGTGGTTTGTTCAATGCTCAGAAAACAGTCTTTACTGCACAGAAACAGCATTGTTCATGTAAAAAAGAATACATCAATATTATTTGCTACATGGAAAACGCTGAAATTGAATATTTATTCTGTGTAAAATGTGTGCATGGTTGAGCTGTGTATAAAACACAGCTCAACGGAAGGAATTTGACTTTGACATTGAAATTTCTTCACACTATGATTCAAAATAATGTGTTTTTTCTCTTATGTACTATGCTATATTCAAATAAAAAAAATAAGGGCCTAATTTGTCATTTTGGACCAACAAAGCATTATTCTGTCTTTGCCTTTTTTCTGCAGCAAAAGTATTTTTATCATTGTTTGCTAAATTTAATTTTTCACTTCAAAATTTGGGTTTACTTCTTTTTTGGTCCAGAATGACAAAAATACAATTGTCTAAAATGTAAAAGAATAACAATGTAACTTCTCTTTTTCGTGACTTTTTCTCCAAAGCAGTGAATGGCCAAGTAGGAGACTAATTCTATCACATCTGTCTTCTTCTCACTTGGTAAATGAATCAAAAGAAAGTGAAGTAAAATGGTCTGTCCAAAAGAATACAGTGGATTACGGCATGAAACGTCATTGAAAAAGCAAGAAGAAATGACAAGGTCACATCACCACTTTCTGTCTCCTGCAAATGGTGACCAAAGGAATTTGTGTAATACTGGGTCTGAACTAAGAACATGGGAAGAATATTTCAAAATATTTGAAAAATTGTTTAAAATATGTTTGTCAAGTGTTGAGAAACCCTGTCAAGAAGAACTCTGGCTTAACAAGAAAGAGTTTGAGACTTATTCGGTAGTTGAATGTTCTGCACATATAACATCATTTTATGTGTATATTTCTCTATGCAGAACATGCTGTTTTTGCACATAAAAGAACCACATGCAAGTTTTGAACAGAATGGGTTTTTAATCACAAAAAGGCTTAAGCACTGTAAAGTTTTCAAAGTTTATTAACTCCAGGTACTACAAGCTAATTTGTAAAGTTACTTATTGTTTTAATCAAAAAGAAAAAATAGCAAAAAATTATATCTGAGGTTTAAATTCTGGCTGAAATGGAGCTAGAAAATTAGTTTTATTCAAGAGTGTCTGGAGGTGACAGAGATAATATATATGTTTCCTTTTAAAAAACAAAGTGTAAAGTCCATTTAAAAAATCATACCAATAACAAGCTCAGAGGAAGGATTTTAGTCAAGCCTATGGTAAGGCAGGACAAAACTGAATTCTTTCCCTCAATTGAGTTATATCATCCCTCCTTTTGGATTCCTATTAGCATTCTTTAAATGCAAAGATGACACATCTCATGTAGGAGAGGAGCTTCAGCAGGAAAGGATGCCTCGTGAAAAACTATAAAAAGGGAATATTATTAACATGGTGTGATTGCACTGCAACCCTCGGGGGTTGAGAAGGGTGGGGTAGAAGTACACGAAATAAATAAAGAAAGAAATGTAAGTGTAAAGAATATGGCTCCTTCAATTGGTCTTCTAGAGGATGGCATATACTGTTTAAACCCATATCTACCCATGCAATTGTTTGTCTTTCTGTATTAAGAAAAATAATATCTTAAGTTTCATCAAACACTTCTAGTTTAGGTACTTAATATTTCAGTTATGAATTATTCCTATTGTACCTTGAAAATCTGACAGTTATGCTATTTCTAGTGATGAATGGAAATGATAGTAGAATAATGAGGATAAAGTAAAACCATCTGCCAAAACCTTTCAAAAATGAGCATGTGTTTTCAAGATCTAACCAGTTAGAATAGTTCTAGGGTGGAGGCAGTGAAAGAATAGGGGAACAAGGCATAGAATAAGGGAGAAAGTGGAAATATATCTCTTTTCAAAACCTTGTTTTCTTGGTGATTCAAAGAAAAAGCAGTACTTGTGATTGTCCTAAGAATTAATGGGCTGTAAGGTTTAAGCCCAGCTCAAATGGCCAAAAGAATAACTGAAAATCACTCAAATAGCTCCAATAACTATGTGCTCTCTTTTTCTGTTATTTAGAATGTAACCTGAGGGCAGGAAATTGTCAAATCAACAATTTGTAAGCCATTCTGAGAGTCTTTATGACTGAGGAGTAGGGTATAATACTCAAATAACTACTGTAATTAAATCTAGCTCCAGCAGACAAGAGTCCTTCATCCCACCCTGGTCATTCCACAGATATATAAGCCCTTTTTCCTAGTTCCAACAGACCTCACTACCTCTGAGGATGCTTGCCATAGATGCAGGTGAAACATCAGAAGAGAATGCCTCTAGACCATGGCCATATAGCCCGAAAAAACCTACAACAACCCAATTAACTCTTTGTACTACATAATAAACAAATAGGGTAACATCCACTCATACTGGCTATACATTCAACCTAAAAGATCTGGCAGTGAGAGAATATTAACTGCATCACTATAACTGGCTACTGTTGCTAACTAACTTTGTGTGTAAAAGGATGGGCAGAGCTCCAGCCCACTGGCCTCAATCATTTCCATTTCCCTTCCCTGTTGGTCCCAGCTAATACAGCAGTGGTTCTCAAGCTTTGATCACCCTGCTATCTTTTCATTTTTTAAAAAAGCCCTCTATTTCACTAGAAATCAACACTAAAAATCCACCTAAAAGCTAACAAATGATCTTGCAGTATATTAATTCGAAACAGTTTACATCTAGCCTTCCAATTAACTATTTGGATATTATACAGAACATCTTTCCATACGTTCTGATTTTGTCAAGGAGGTAAGAGTTTTTGCAAATGGGCGTTATCATTATCAGTTTAAAACTGCATTATATGGCAGGGTAGATGCCAGTTATACAGCAAATTGCAAAAGGTGAGAGGAGAATTTACCTAAATATTAGGAAGAACTTCCTATGGTAAGAGCTGACTGTCTGTGGAATATGCTGCAAAGTCTGGTGGAATCTCCTTCTCTGAAGATTTTTCTCCAGAGGATTGGATAACCATCTGTCGGGGGTGCTTTGATTGTGTGTTCTTGTATGGCTTCTTCTCTCTCTTCTCTGCTTCCATGTGCATTACAGAGAATTAATAAGTCCAACAGATAGGTAAATTGTGAAACTTAGACTGTTCAATTCACAGTAATCACAAAATTAAGCAATATGCAATAAGTTCTGTACAAAGCAATATGAAATAAGTTCTGTATAGTCTTTTAGTGATGTCGTTGTATGTTCATAAATCAGCCTCCCACGACCGGTTTCGGCCTTAGCTTCAGGCCTTCTTCGGGTGGTCTGTAATTTTACATACATAAATACATTTTACAATTGTATGGGTTGAACATAATGTAATAGAATGCATTTAGAAATACTTACAAAGTTCAGTCTTTTACATATGTTCTCATAAGAGATACTTAAGTTTTTTGTAATGGGATCTAGGTGAAAGGAACAAATTGTGGCTATTAACATTTAAAAATTACATATATCAAAGTAAATATTTTCCTAATATATTTCACCAATTTACACACATAAATACATTTTACAATTGTATAGGTTGGACATAATGTAATAGAATGCATTTAGAAATACTCACAAAGTTCAGTCTTTTACATATGTTCTCATAAGAGATACTTAAGTTTTTTGCAATGGGATCTAGGTAAAAGGAACAAATTGTGGCTATTAACATTTAAAAATTACATATATCCAAATAAATATTTTTCCAATATATTTCACCAATTAGGTGTATACTCACAAGATACTCTGCTTCTGAGTTTGATTCTAATTGCGAGTATGAACAGGATCTGGGGGTTTCCTCTATTTAAAGAGGAAAATGAACATCAGATGTAGAGGAGACAGAGAAGTTGATTTAAGGTTCATTTAAAGTTATAGGTGTGGAAAATGTCAACACTAGATGGCGTTGTGAGTAATGTACTTCCCAGGGATGTGTAGTATACAAGGGATAATGCAAAAAACCTCAAAGTTATATATAGCAACTGTATGAATTATGTTCATTGAGACCATATGGGTGTTCCGTCCGTAATCTGAAGATCCAGTATGTTTCCTTTTGTAGTAGTTTAGTGTTAAAGTCCATGTGTTTGGATTGTGTGACTACTTCTAATATGTGGTATTTAAAAGATTCAGGGTTGTGCCGTAGATCATCAAAATGTTTATACAGTATGGAATCTCTGGAATTAGTTCTAATTTTGCTCCGGTGTTCTATAATCCTAGACTTCACTTCTCGACGAGTTTGGCCAACGTACATCAGATTGCATTCACAAATAATCCCGTAAATAACCCCCTTGGTTGTGCATGTGGCAAAATGGGAGAATTTAATTATCAATGGTGGGTGTTGGTGTGTAAAGATTTTAGTCTCCACCAATTGGTTACACACTGAGCAATGATGGCACCGATAATTGCCAATTAGATTTGATTTCATGGTCCGAACATTATGTGTTAAATCTGAATGTACCAAAAAATCCCCAATGCTCTTGGTTCTTTTATATGCTATTAGTGGGGGTCTTTCACAGCCCGGGATGTCCCTTATTAAGTTCCAGTATTTTTTAATTGTTCTGATGGCTAAATTTATGTGTGTAAATTGGTGAAATATATTAGGAAAATATTTACTTTGATATATGTAATTTTTAAATGTTAATAGCCACAATTTGTTCCTTTCAC